>NC_092268.1:11635235-11640235 GCF_036320965.1 Panulirus ornatus
CGTGTTCAAGGGTCGTATACCGTCGTCGTGCTCAAGGGTCGTATACCGTCGTGTTCAAGGGTCGTATACCGTCGTGTTCAAGGGTCGTATACCGTCTTTGTGTATGTGTGTGTGTGTGTGTGTGTGTGTGTGTGTGTGTGTGTGTGTTTGCGTATGTGTGTATGTGTGTGTGTGTATGTGTGTGTGTGTGTGTGTGTGTGTGTGTGTGTGTGTGTGTTTGCGTATGTGTGTGTGTGTGTGTGTGTGTGTGTGTGTGTGTGTGTATGTGTGTTTGCGTATGTGTGTATGTGTGTGTGTGTGTGTGTGTGTTTGCGTATGTGTGTGTGTGTGTGTGTGTGTGTGTGTGTGTGTGTGTGTGTGTGTGTGTGTGTGAGTCTGTGATATTCCAGAGCCAGTCCAGTTTGTGATGTTCAACACATATATTATTCACTTTTCTCTCGATGTTTTTAATGTCTTTTCATATCTCGTATTCATACTGTCTGAGTCTTCGATATAGTCTTTCATGATGACATTTTAAATGTTATTTCGGTGTAGTGAATATGTAGAATGTATTATGTAGAGGAAGCTTACATGTGCCTCTCGCCAGCTCTTGTTACATATATATATATATATATATATATATATATATATATATATATATATATATATATATATATATATATATATATATATATTATACCTGGGGATAGGGGACGCAGTATACTTGCCACGTATTCCCTGCGTGTCGTAGAAGGCGACTAAAAGGGGACGGGAGCGGGGGGCCAGAAATCCTCCCCTCCTTGTATTTTTTTTTTAACTTTCTAAAATGGGAAACAGAAGAAGGAGTCACGCGGGGAGTGCTCATCCTCCTCGAAGGTTCAGATTGGGGTGTCTAAATGTGTGTGGATGTAACCAAGATGAGAAAAAAGGAGAGATAGGTAGTATGTTTGAGGAAAGGAACCTGGATGTTTTGGCTCTGAGTGAAACGAAGCTCAAGGGTAAAGGGGAAGAGTGGTTTGGAAATGTCTGGGGAGTAAAGTCAGGGGTTAGTGAGAGGACAAGAGCAAGGGAAGGAGTAGCAATACTCCTGAAACAGGAGTTGTGGGAGTATGTGATAGAATGTAAGAAAGTAAATTCTCGATTGATATGGGTAAAACTGAAAGTTGATGGAGAGAGGTGGGTGATTATTGGTGCATATGCACCTGGGCATGAGAAGAAAGATCATGAGAGGCAAGTGTTTTGTGAGCAGCTGAGGATATGATTGGGAATGATGGGATATTCAGTAATGTGAATGGAAATGTTGAACTGATTGTGAGATTGGGTGCTGAAAACGGATTGTTGATTGGGAATACGTGGTCTGAAAAAGAGGGACATAACATATATATATATAAGCGAGGTAGGAGAGATGGCCAAAGGGCATTATTGGATTACGTGTTGATTGATAGGCGTGCGAAGGAGAGACTTTTGGATGTGAACGTGTTGAGAGGGGTCAGATGGTGGGATGTCTCATCATTCTCTGGTGGAAGTTCCAGGGAAACCAATTAGCCTTGTTTCCAGCACGCCATGCGTCGTCCACCAGCTTGCCCTGCTGGAAGAGGGACTGGAATCGCTGGAAGTGTTTCACAGAAGGCAGGTCGAGTGTATGTATACATCATGTCCGGAGGTGGAGGTGAAGGTGGAGGTGAAGGTGGAGGTGGAGGTGGAGGTGAAGGTGGAGGTGGAGGTGAAGGTGAAGGTGGAGGTGAAGGTGGAGGTGGAGGTGGAGGTGAAGGTGGAGGTGAAGGTGAAGGTGGAGGTGAAGGTGGAGGTGGAGGTGAAGGTGGAGGTGGAGGTGAAGGTGGAGGTGGAGGTGGAGGTGAAGGTGGAGGTGGAGGGGGCATAAATGGGGAATAAATCATGAAGGGGTTGGGGGGAAGGGAAAGAAAAGAGGCCATGATAGATGACATTTAAAGTAGAGGCTGCAGACCATACTCGGAGGGTCTGGTATGGTTCGCGACCGACCCCTTCCCCCCCTTCCCCTGCAGACCATCCTGGGAGGGTCTGGTATGGTTCGCCACCGACCCCCTTCCCCCCTCTCCTCCCCTTCCCCCCTCCTCCCCTTCCCCCCTCCCCTTCCCCACCTCCCCTGCAGACCATCCTGGGAGGGTCTGGTATGGTTCGCGACCTCCTCCCTCCCCTTCTCCCCTCTCCTCCCCTTCCCCCCTTCCCTTCATACCATCCTGGGGGGGGGGGGTCTGGTATGGTTCGCTACCGACCCCTTCCCCACCTCCCCACCTCCCCTCCTCCCCTTCCCCCCTTCCCTCCCCACCTCCCCTTCATACCATCCGGGGGGGGGGGGGTCTGGCATGGTTCGCTAACGACCCCTTCCCCACCTCCCCACCTCCCCTCCTCCCCTCCCCACCTCCCCTGCAGACCATCCTAGGGGGGGGGGGTCTGGTATGGTTCGCGACATCCCCCCTCTCCCTCCTCCCCTCCCCCCTCCCCCCCCTCCCACAGCACTGGGGGAAATATGTGATTTTGCAACAGACGTGTGTGTGGTCTGTGTGGGGGTGGCCAGTTTGACCAACTGATTGAGCCAATCAGGCAAGCGGTGGTAGCCAGGCCCTGCTGGCTACGGTGGGAAACAGCTTGGGTGATCAAAGAAGCTGTGGGGGTGGGGGAGCTGTGGTCCCAGACCAAGCTGTGGGGGTGGGCTGTGGTCTCATACCAAGCTGTGGGGGTAGGGTGGTCCCATACCAAGCTGTGGGCTGTGGTCCCCAGACCAAGCTGTGGGGGTAGGGTGGTCCCATACCAAGCTGTGGGGGTAGGGTGGTCCCATACCAAGCTGTGGGGGTGGGCTGTGGTCCCATACCAAGCTGTGGGGGTAGGGTGGTCCCATACCAAGCTGTGGGGGTGGGCTGTGGTCCCATACCAAGCTGTGGGGGTAGGGTGGTCCCATACCAAGCTGTGGGGGTGGGCTGTGGTCCCATACCAAGCTGTGGGGGTAGGGTGGTCCCATACCAAGCTGTGGGGGTAGGGTGGTCCCATACCAAGCTGTGGGCTGTGGTCTCCAGACCAAGCTATGGGGGTAGGGTGGTCCCATACCAAGCTGTGGGGGTAGGGTGGTCCCATACCAAGCTGTGGGGGTAGGGTGGTCCCATACCAAGCTGTGGGCTGTGGTCTCCAGACCAAGCTATGGGGGTAGGGTGGTCCCATACCAAGCTGTGGGGGTAGGGTGGTCCCATACCAAGCTGTGGGGGTAGGGTGGTCCCATACCAAGCTGTGGGTTGTGGTCCCCAGACCAAGCTGTGGGGGTAGGGTGGTCCCCAGACCAAGCTGTGGGGGTAGGGTGGTCCCATACCAAGCTGTGGGGGTAGGGTGGTCCCATACCAAGCTGTGGGGGTAGGGTGGTCCCATACCAAGCTGTGGGGGTGGGCTGTGGTCCCATACCAAGCTGTGGGGGTGGGCTGTGGTCCCCAGACCAAGCTGTGGGGGTAGGGTGGTCCAATACCAAGCTGTGGGGGTGGGCTGTGGTCCAATACCAAGCGGTGGGGGTGGGCTGTGGTCCCATACCAAGCTGTGGGCTGTGGGCTGTGGTCCCATACCAAGCTGTGGGCTGTGGGCTGTGGTCCCATACCAAGCTGTGGGGGTAGGGTTGTCCCATACCAAGCTGTGGGGGTGGGCTGTGGTCCAATACCAAGCTGTGGGGGTACGTAGAGTCCATCCCCTAAGACCAATGTAAGGGTGGGGTGGGGAGAGAGATTTTTGACTGTTTCTGCCTGTAGAATGTTGAGCTGTGGGGGTGGAGGGAGGATGGGGGGGGTGAGGTTGGAAAGGACAGATAACATAAGACCCTGATGGTCTATGGCCAGTGTCTGTCTCCAACACAGATACATAACGCTGGTTGTGATGGAGGAAGCGAGGTATACGACCCTTGAGCACGACGGTATACGACCCTTGAACACGACGGTATACGACCCTTGAGCACGACGATATACGGCCCTTGAGCACGACGGTATACGACCCTTGAGCACGACGGTATACGACCCTTGAACACGACGGTATACGACCCTTGAACACGACGGTATACGACCCTTGAACACGACGGTATACGACCCTTGAGCACGACGATATACGGCCCTTGAACACGACGGTATACGACCCTTGAGCACGACGGTATACGACCCTTGAACACGACGGTATACGATCCTTGAACACGACGGTATACAACCCTTGAACACGACGGTATACGACCCTCGAACACGACGGTATACGACCCTTGAACACGACGGTATACGACCCTTGAACACGACGGTATACGACCCTTGAGCACGACGGTATACGACCCTTGAACACGACGGCATACGACCCTTGAACACGACGGTATACGACCCTTGAACACGACGGTATACGACCCTTGAACACGACGGTATACGACCCTTGAACACGACGGCATACGACCCTTGAACACGACGGCATACGACCCTTGAACACGACGGTATACGACCCTTGAACACGACGGTATACGACCCTTGAACACGACGGCATACGACCCTTGAACACGACGGTATACGACCCTTGATCACGACGGCATACGACCCTTGAACACGACGGTATACGACCCTTGAACACGACGGTATACGACCCTTGAACACGACGGTATACGACCCTTGAACACGACGGCATACGACCCTTGAACACGACGGCATACGACCCTTGAACACGACGGCATACGACCCTTGAACACGACGGTATACGACCTTTGAGCACGACGATGTGTGTGTGTGTGTGTGTGTGTGTGTGTGTGTGTGTGTGTGTGTGTGTGTGTGTATAGATACATAGACGAACGGATAAATGAAATAGATGGATACAAATAGGTATATTGATAGACAGATAGATACATAGACGAATGGATAGACATATAATACTGATAGATAGCAAGATGGATCATTACCATGCATTATCAATATACTTTACTTTTAATAAAGTAATTTGAAATCTTTATCACCAGGTTAAATATTTTATTGATGATTATTTTTTAA
>NC_092268.1:11645235-11647735 GCF_036320965.1 Panulirus ornatus
ATCATGGTTTAGTGAGAATCATGGGTTTAGGTGAGAATCATGGGTTTAGTGGATAGGTTTGATGGAGTGTAGGTAGAATCATGGGTTGTAGAGAATCATGGTTTAGGTGAGAAATGGTTGTAGATGAGAATCATGGGTTGTAGGATGAATCATGGGTATGGTAAATCATGGGTTGTTATGATGGAATCTGGTTTAGGTGAGAATGGTGTAGGTAGAATATGGGTTGTAGGTGAGAATATGGGTTAATGGTGAGAATCATGGTTGAGGTGAATCAGGTTGTGGTGAGAATCATGGGTTGTAGGTGGATCTGGGTGTAGGTGAGAATCAGGTTGTAGGTGAAATCATGGTTAGAGAATCATGGGTGAGAGAATCATGGGTTGGGTGGAATCATGGGTTGTGAGAATCTGGGTGTAGGTGAGAATCATGGGTGTGGTGAGAATCATGGTGTAGGATGAGAACATGGTTGTAGGATGAGAATCATGGGTTATAGGTGAGAATCATGGGTTTGCTAGGATGAGAATCATGGGTTGTAGGATGAGAATCATGGATAGTAGGAGAGAATCATGGGTTTAGGATGAGAATCATGGGTTGTAGGATGAGAATCATGGGTTATAGGTGAGGAATCATGGTGTTGTAGGATGAGAATCATGGGTTAGTAGGATGAGAATCATGGGTTAGTTGTAGGATGAAGAATCATAGGTTGTAGAGATGAGAATCATGGGTTGTAGGATGAGAATCATGGGTTAGTAGGATGAGAATCATGGGTTGTAGATGAGAATCATGGGTTGTAGGATGAGGAATCATGGGTTGTAGGATGAGAATCATGGGTTGTAGGATGAGAATCATGGGTTGTAGGATGAGAATCATGGGTTTTAGGTGAGAATCATGGTTTGTAGGATGAGAATCATGGGTTATAGGTGAGAATCATGGGTTGTAGGATGAGAATCATGGGTTTATAGGTGAGAATCATGGGTTGTAGGATGAGAATCATGGGTTGTAGGATGAGAATCATGGTTAGGTGAGAATCATGGGTTGTAGGATGAGAATCATGGGTTGTAGGATGAGAATCATGGGTTATAGGTGAGAATCATGGGTTGTAGGATGAGAATCATGGGTTGTAGGATGAGAATCATGGGTTGTAGGTGAGAATCATGGGTTGTAGGATGAGAATCATGGGTTGTAGGATGAGAATCATGGGTTGTAGGATGAGAATCATGGGTTGTAGGATGAGAATCATGGGTTGTAGGATGAGAATCATGGGTTGTAGGTGAGAATCATGGGTTGTAGGATGAGAATCATGGGTTGTAGGATGAGAATCATGGGTTTTAGGTGAGAATCATGGGTTGTAGGATGAGAATCATGGGTTGTAGGATGAGAATCATGGGTTGTAGGATGAGAATCATGGGTTGTAGGATGAGAATCATGGGTTATAGGTGAGAATCATGGGTTGTAGGATGAGAATCATGGGTTGTAGGATGAGAATCATGGGTTGTAGGTGAGAATCATGGGTTGTAGGATGAGAATCATGGGTTGTAGGATGAGAATCATGGGTTATAGGTGAGAATCATGGGTTGTAGGATGAGAATCATGGGTTGTAGGATGAGAATCATGGGTTATAGGTGAGAATCATGGGTTGTAGGATGAGAATCATGGGTTGTAGGATGAGAATCATGGGTTATAGGTGAGAATCATGGGTTGTAGGATGAGAATCATGGGTTATAGGTGAGAATCATGGGTTGTAGGATGAGAATCATGGGTTGTAGGTGAGAATCATGGGTTGTAGGATGAGAATCATGGGTTATAGGTGAGAATCATGGGTTGTAGGATGAGAATCATGGGTTGTAGGATGAGAATCATGGGTTGTAGGATGAGAATCATGGGTTGTAGGTGAGAATCATGGGTTGTAGGATGAGAATCATGGGTTGTAGGATGAGAATCATGGGTTGTAGGATGAGAATCATGGGTTATAGGTGAGAATCATGGTTGTAGGATGAGAATCATGGGTTATAGGTGAGAATCATGGGTTGTAGGATGAGAATCATGGGTTGTAGGATGAGAATCATGGGTTGTAGGTGAGAATCATGGGTTGTAGGATGAGAATCATGGGTTGTAGGATGAGAATCATGGGTTGTAGGTGAGAATCATGGGTTGTAGGTGAGAATCATGGGTTGTAGGATGAGAATCATGGGTTGTAGGATGAGAATCATGGGTTGTAGGGTGAGAATCATGGGTTGTAGGATGAGAATCATGGGTTGTAGGATGAGAATCATGGGTTGTAGGATGAGAATCATGGGTTGTAGGATGAGAATCATGGGTTGTAGGATGAGAATCATGGGTTGTAGGATGAGAATCATGGGTTGTAGGTGAGAATCATGGGTTGTAGGTGAGAATCATGGGTTGTAGGATGAGAATCATGGGTTGTAGGATGAGAATCATGGGTTGTAGGATGAGAATCATGGGTTGTAGGATGAGAATCATGGGTTGTAGGATGAGAATCATG
>NC_092268.1:11652735-11655235 GCF_036320965.1 Panulirus ornatus
GGAAGGACAGATAACACAAGACCTGATGGTCTATGATCAGGTTATCTGCTGGAGGACAGTACATGGGAAGGACAGATAACACAAGACCTGATGGTCTATGACCAGGTTATCTGCTGGAGGACAGTACATGGGAAGGACAGATAACACAAGACCTGATGGTCTATGACCAGGTTATCTGCTGGAGGACAGTACATGGGAAGGACAGATAACACAAGACCTGATGGTCTATGACTAGGTTATCTGCTGGAGGACAGTACATGGGAAGGACAGATAACACAAGACCTGATGGTCTATGACTAGGTTATCTGCTGGAGGACAGTACATGGGAAGGACAGATAACACAAGACCTGATGGTCTATGACCAGGTTATCTGCTGGAGGACAGTACATGGGAAGGACAGATAACACAAGACCTGATGGTCTATGACCAGGTTATCTGCTGGAGGACAGTACATGGGAAGGACAGATAACACAAGACCTGATGGTCTATGACCAGGTTATCTGCTGGAGGACAGTACATGGGAAGGACAGATAACACAAGACCTGATGGTCTATGACCAGGTTATCTGCTGGAGGACAGTACATGGGAAGGACAGATAACACAAGACCTGATGGTCTATGATCAGGTTATCTGCTGGAGGACAGTACATGGGAAGGACAGATAACACAAGACCTGATGGTCTATGACCAGGTTATCTGCTGGAGGACAGTACATGGGAAGGACAGATAACACAAGACCTGATGGTCTATGACCAGGTTATCTGCTGGAGGACAGTACATGGGAAGGACAGATAACACAAGACCTGATGGTCTATGAGCCCCACAGCTGGGGGGGGGGGTGTCTGACACCACAGTGGGAAAAACATGTTTACCCACTTTCCTGCTTCGGCTCCTCCCCCCTCCCCCTCCCCCCCACTCCCACACCATTCCAGTAACCACCTTTCTCCCATTTTCTGATAATTAGAAACGAGGGTTTGAAATTGGTTAGCTGGGGCTGGCAAGAAAAGGGGTCCAGGGTTCGACCCTGGGCGTGAGGGGAAGGGGGAAGGTTTTTTTGTGGTGTGGGAGGAGGGGGGGGGGGACGTTGTGGTGTGGGGGGGGAGGTGGTGGAGATAATTGCTTGTTCGATTGTTTAGGAGAGGGTGGGTGGGTTGGGGGGGGGGGGTTGGGGGAGAGAGAGAGAGAGAGAGAGAGAGAGAGAGAGAGAGAGAGAGAGAGAGAGAGAGAGAGGGGGGGGGTGGGAGGGGAGAGGAGGGGGGGGGACCCTATTACTGAACACAGACAGTTAGGCGATGCTCATGGCAATATAACCCCTTCGTTAAGTAAGGCATTTATCACTCATTAACCTCTAATTGGCATTTAGTGGGATGATTAGCCACCCCCCCTCCCCCCCCTCCTCCCCCCCTTTAACAACCACCCACACCCTCCCCTCATCCCCCCTCCCCCCCCCATCACTTCGACACCCCCATTGTCGTAATTAATGTTCGCGTTTAATGAGCTGATGTGTGTGTGTGGGGGGGGGGGGGGTCATGTATTGATGTAGCCATTGATGTATTCTTGTAGGCATAAATGTATTCTTGTAGCCATTGATGTATCCTTGTAGGCATAGATGTATTCTTATAGGCATAGATGTATACGACCCGTGAACACGACGGTATACGACCCTTGAACACGACGGTATACGACCCTTGAACACGACGGGATACGACCCTTGAACACGACGGTATACGACCCTTGAACACGACGGTATACGACCCTTGAACACGACGGTATACGACCCTTGAACACGACGGTATACGACCCGTGAACACGACGGTATACGACCCTTGAACACGACGGTATACGACCCTTGAACACGACGGGATACGACCCTTGAGCACGACGGTATACGACCCTTGAACACGACGGTATAGGACCCTTGAATACGACGGTATACGACCCTTGAATACGACGGTATACGACCCTTGAGCACGACGGTATACGACCCTTGAACACGACGGTACGACCCTTGAACACGACAGTATATAACCCTTGAACACGACGGTATACGACCCTTGAACACGACGGTATACGACCCTTGAGCACGACGGTATACAACCCTTGAACACGACGGTATACGACGCTAACACGACGGTATACGACCCTGGAACACGACGGCATACGACCCTTGAACACGACGGTATACGACCCTTGAACACGACGGTATACGACCCTTGAACACGACGGTATACGACCCTTGAACACGACGGTAAACGACCCTTGAACACGACGGTATACGACCCTTGAACACGACGGTATACGACCCTTGAGCACGACGGTATACAACCCTTGAACACGACGGTATACGACGCTAACACGACGGTATACGACCCTTGAACACGACGGTATACGACCCTTGAACACGACGGCATACGACCCTTGAACACGACGGTATACGACCCTTGAACACGACGGTATACGACCCTTGAATACGACGGTATACGACCCTTGAATACGACGGT
>NC_092268.1:11657735-11662735 GCF_036320965.1 Panulirus ornatus
TATATATAATTATATTTATTTGTCTATTTATTTTTTATTTTGCTATATCGCTGTCTCCCGCGTTAGCGAGGTAGCGCAAGGAAACAGACGAAAGAATGGCCCAACCCACCCACATACACATGTATATACATACACGTCCACACACGCACATATACATACCTATACATCTCATTGTACACATATATATACACACAGAGACACATACATATATACACATGTACATAATTCATACTGTCTGCCTTTATTCATTCCCGTCGCCACCTCGCCACACATGGAATAACATCCCCCTCCCCCCTCATGTGTGCGAGGCAGCGCTAGGAAAAGACAACAAAGGCCCCATTCGTTCACACTCAGTCTCTAGCTGTCATGTAATGATGCACCGAAACCACAGCTCCCTTTCCACATCCAGGCCACACATGTGTGCGAGGTAGCGCTAGGAAAAGACAACAAAGGCCCCATACGGGGTTTTTTTTTTTCGATCCCGGAAGATCTGGTTTTCAAAGATGTGTTCAGTTATTATAGAAAGCTTTTGTTTCGTCTCTTCCTCTGCTCAATTTAAGGTTTGGCTGGCACGCCAAAGTCCTTTGTGTCTCGTAACTTTCGTCTGATCCATTTGTGGATTCTGGGAACTAGGGGGCGGGGGGGGGGGGGGGGGGGGAGTTTACCTCGACATGTTCCTTGCCTGGAGAGATGATGGCCCACCCCAGCCCACCCTAGCCCACCCCAGCCCACCCCAGGGGGTATATGTTATAGGATATCGATTTCCTCATTCCTCTTGTATACTGTATATAACTTTTCCCTCCTCCTCCCTCCCCCACAGGGGGGGCCCCCTGATATTGTGCCGGGGGGGGGGGGCCCCATGACAGGTCTGGGTGGGTGGGTGGGTTGGGTGGGTGGGTAAGAGAGAGTGACATGGTACAACCTGGGGGCGTTCTGCGCGGAGTGTCATATTCTAAGCGATGGATGATGGCGTAAAAAAGAAATTTTATTTCTTTTTTTTACATTATTTTTTTTTTCGTGTTTTTTTTTCTTCGTCTTCTCCTTATTCCCTTTTTTTTCTTCCCAAACCCCCCCCCCTTACCTTCCCTGGGGGGGGGGGAAGTTGATTTAAGATTTTTATTTTCCTGTGTGTTCGAAGAGTGAAGTATGGAAAGGTCGAAGAGGGAAGTATGGAAAGGTATTACCAGATAAAGAAACAGTTTTAATAAAAATTTTCTTTATTATTATTATTATTATTATTATTATTATTATTATTATTATCATTATTATTATTATTATTATTATTATTATTATTATTGTTATTATTATTATTATTATTATTATTATTATTATTATTATTATTATTATTATTTATTATTTTTTTTCTTTATTATACTTTGTCGCTGTCTCCCGCGTTTGCGAGGTAGCGCAAGGAAACAGACGAAAGAAATGGCCCAACCCACCCCCATACACATGTATATACATACGTCCACACACGCAAATATACATACCTACACAGCTTTCCATGGTTTACCCCAGACGCTTCACATGCCCTGATTCAATCCACTGACAGCACGTCAACCCCGGTATACCACATCGCTCCAATTCACTCTATTCCTTGCCCTCCTTTCACCCTCCTGCATGTTCAGGCCCCGATCACACAAAATCTTTTTCACTCCATCTTTCCACCTCCAATTTGGTCTCCCTCTTCTCCTCGTTCCCTCCACCTCCGACACATATATCCTCTTGGTCAATCTTTCCTCACTCATTCTCTCCATGTGCCCAAACCATTTCAAAACACCCTCTTCTGCTCTCTCAACCACGCTCTTTTTATTTCCACACATCTCTCTTACCCTTACGTTACTCACTCGATCAAACCACCTCACACCACACATTGTCCTCAAACATCTCATTTCCAGCACATCCATCCTCCTGCGCACAACTCTATCCATAGCCCACGCCTCGCAACCATACAGCATTGTTGGAACCACTATTCCTTCAAACATACCCATTTTTGCTTTCCGAGATAATGTTCTCGACTTCCACACATTCTTCAAGGCTCCCAGAATTTTCGCCCCCTCCCCCATCCTATGATCCACTTCCGCTTCCATGGTTCCATCCGCTGCCAGATCCACTCCCAGATATCTAAAACACTTTACTTCCTCCAGTTTTTCTCCATTCAAACTCACCTCCCAATTGACTTGACCCTCAACCCTACTGTACCTAATAACCTTGCTCTTATTCACATTTACTCTTAACTTTCTTCTTTCACACACTTTACCAAACTCAGTCACCAGCTTCAGCAGTTTCTCACATGAATCAGCCACCAGCGCTGTATCATCAGCGAACAACAACTGACTCACTTCCCAAGCTCTCTCATCCCCAACAGACTTCATACTTGCCCCTCTTTCCAAAACTCTTGCATTCACCTCCCTAACAACCCCATCCATAAACAAATTAAACAACCATGGAGACATCACACACCCCTGCCTTAAACCTACATTCACTGAGAACCAATCACTTTCCTCTCTTCCTACACGTACACATGCCTTACATCCTCGATAAAAACTTTTCACTGCTTCTAACAACTTGCCTCCCACACCATATATTCTTAATACCTTCCACAGAGCATCTCTATCAACTCTATCATATGCCTTCTCCAGATCCATAAATGCTACATACAAATCCATTTGCTTTTCTAAGTATTTCTCACATACATTCTTCAAAGAAAACACCTGATCCACACATCCTCTACCACTTCTGAAACCACACTGCTCTTCCCCAATCTGATGCTCTGTACATGCCTTCACCCTCTCAATCAATACCCTCCCATATAATTTACCAGGCATACTCAACAAACTTATACCTCTGTAATTTGAGCACTCACTCTTATCCCCTTTGCCTTTGTACAATGGCACTATGCACGCATTCCGCCAATCCTCAGGCACCTCACCATGAGTCATACATACATTAAATAACCTTACCAACCAGTCAACAATACAGTCACCCCCTTTTTTAATAAATTCCACTGCAATACCATCCAAACCTGCCGCCTTGCCGGCTTTCATCTTCCGCAAAGCTTTTACTACCTCTTCTCTGTTTACCAAATCATTTTCCCTAACCCCCTCACTTTGCACACCACCTCGAACAAAACACCCTATATCTGCCACTCTATCATCAAACACATTCAACAAACCTTCAAAATATTCACTCCATCTCCTTCTCACATCACCACTACTTGTTATCACCTCCCCATTTGCGCCCTTCACTGAAGTTCCCATTTGCTCCCTTGTCTTACGCACTTTATTTACCTCCTTCCAGAACATCTTTTTATTCTCCCTAAAATTTAATGATACTCTCTCACCCCAACTCTCATTTGCCCTTTTTTTTCACCTCTTGCACCTTTCTCTTGACCTCCTGTCTCTTTCTTTTATACATCTCCCACTCAATTGCATTTTTTCCCTGCAAAAATCGTCCAAATGCCTCTCTCTTCTCTTTCACTAATACTCTTACTTCTTCATCCCACCACTCACTACCCTTTCTAATCAACCCATCTCCCACTCTTCTCATGCCACAAGCATCTTTTGCGCAATCCATCACTGATTCCCTAAATACATCCCATTCCTCCCCCACTCCCCTTACTTCCATTGTTCTCACCTTTTTCCATTCTGTACTCAGTCTCTCCTGGTACTTCCTCACACAAGTCTCCTTCCCAAGCTCACTTACTCTCACCACCCTCTTCACCCCAACATTCACTCTTCTTTTCTGAAAACCCATACAAATCTTCACCTTAGCCTCCACAAGATAATGATCAGACATCCCTCCAGTTGCACCTCTCAGCACATTAACATCCAAAAGTCTCTCTTTCGCGCGCCTGTCAATTAACACGTAATCCAATAATGCTCTCTGGCCATCTCTCCTACTTACATAAGTATACTTATGTATATCTCGCTTTTTAAACCAGGTATTCCCAATCATCAGTCCTTTTTCAGCACATAAATCTACAAGCTCTTCACCATTTCCATTTACAACACTGAACACCCCATGTATACCAATTATTCCCTCAACTGCCACATTACTCACCTTTGCATTCAAATCACCCATCACTATAACCCGGTCTCGTGCATCAAAACCACTAACACACTCATTCAGCTGCTCCCAAAACACTTGCCTCTCATCATCTTTCTTCTCATGCCCAGGTGCATATGCACCAATAATCACCCATCTCTCTCCATCAACTTTCAGTTTTACCCATATTAATCGAGAATTTACTTTCTTACATTCTATCACATACTCCCACAACTCCTGTTTCAGGAGTATTGCTACTCCTTCCCTTGCTCATGTCCTCTCACTAACCCCTGACTTTACTCCCCAGACATTCCCAAACCACTCTTCCCCTTTACCCTTGAGCTTCGTTTCACTCAGAGCCAAAACATCCAGGTTCCTTTCCTCAAACATACTACCTATCTCTCCTTTTTTCACATCTTGGTTACATCCACACACATTTAGACACCCCAATCTGAGCCTTCGCGGAGGATGAGCACTCCTCGCGTGACTCCTTCTTCTGTTTCCCATTTTAGAAAGTTAATACAAGGAGGGGAGGATTTCTGGCCCCCCGCTCCCGTCCCCTCTAGTCGCTTTCTACGACACGCGAGGAATGCGTGGGAAGTATTCTTTCACCCCTATCCCCAGTGAAGTGTTTTAGATATCTGGGAGTGGATCTGGCAGCGGATGGAACCATGGAAGCGGAAGTGGATCATAGGGTGGGGGAGGGGGCGAAAATTCTGGGAGCCTTGAAGAATGTGTGGAAGTCGAGAACATTATCTCGGAAAGCAAAAATGGGTATGTTTGAAGGAATAGTGGTTCCAACAATGTTGTATGGTTGCGAGGCGTGGGCTATGGATAGAGTTGTGCGCAGGAGGATGGATGTGCTGGAAATGAGATGTTTGAGGACAATGTGTGGTGTGAGGTGGTTTGATCGAGTAAGTAACGTAAGGGTAAGAGAGATGTGTGGAAATAAA
>NC_092268.1:11672735-11675235 GCF_036320965.1 Panulirus ornatus
ATCCTCATTTGCCTCGTTAAACCATCCTCCCTGACCCCTCAATCCTCATTTGCCTCGTTAAACCACCCTCCTTGACCTCTCTATCCTCATTTGCCTCGTTAAACCACCCTCCTTGACCCCTGTATCCTTATTAGCCTCGTTAAACCACACTCAGTCTCTAGCTGTCATATATATATATATATATATATATATATATATATATATATATATATATATATATATATATATATACATTGAGGCTAGAAAGATGGAGGAATGTGGATGATGGAAGGAGGAAAACAGGTAACATCATGTGTGTTCGTCGTTGGTTGGTTAAGATGTGTCAGTATGGGATCCAGTGTCACATGTTTACTGATGATAAATGACTCATTATTTGGAAATGGTTGAACTACCATTCCCTTCCCTGTAGACATAGTTAACAATGAACACGTCCATCACCAACCCATCTCTGTATTATCCTGTCTCCATCTATATACATTAGGAGGTTTGTGACACTGTTACTGTCCTCCAGCAGATAACCTGGTCATAGACCATCAGGGTCTTGTGTTATCTGTCCTTCCCATGTACTGTCCTCCAGCAGATAACCTGGTCATAGACCATCAGGTCTTGTGTTATCTGTCCTTCCCATGTACTGTCCTCCAGCAGATAACCTGGTCATAGACCATCAGGTCTTGTGTTATCTGTCCTTCCCATGTACTGTCCTCCAGCAGATAACCTGGTCATAGACCATCAGGGTCTGGTGTTATCTGTCCTTCCCATGTACTGTCCTCCAGCAGATAACCTGGTCATAGACCATCAGGGTCTTGTGTTATCTGTCCTTCCCATGTACTGTCCTCCAGCAGATAACCTGATCATAGACCATCAGGTCTTGTGTTATCTGTCCTTCCCATGTACTGTCCTCCAGCAGATAACCTGGTCATAGACCATCAGGTCTTGTGTTATCTGTCCTTCCCATGTACTGTCCTCCAGCAGATAACCTGGTCATAGACCATCAGGTCTTGTGTTATCTGTCCTTCCCATGTACTGTCCTCCAGCAGATAACCTGGTCATAGACCATCAGGTCTTGTGTTATCTGTCCTTCCCATGTACTGTCCTCCAGCAGATAACCTGGTCATAGACCATCAGGTCTTGTGTTATCTGTCCTTCCCATGTACTGTCCTCCAGCAGATAACCTGGTCATAGACCATCAGGGTCTGGTGTTATCTGTCCTTCCCATGTACTGTCCTCCAGCAGATAACCTGGTCATAGACCATCAGGGTCTTGTGTTATCTGTCCTTCCCATGTACTGTCCTCCAGCAGATAACCTGATCATAGACCATCAGGTCTTGTGTTATCTGTCCTTCCCATGTACTGTCCTCCAGCAGATAACCTGGTCATAGACCATCAGGTCTTGTGTTATCTGTCCTTCCCATGTACTGTCCTCCAGCAGATAACCTGGTCATAGACCATCAGGTCTTGTGTTATCTGTCCTTCCCATGTACTGTCCTCCAGCAGATAACATGGTCATAGACCATCAGGGTCTTGTGTTATCTGACCTTCCCATGTACTGTCCTCCAGCAGATAACCTAGTCATAGACCATCAGGTCTTGTGTTATCTGTCCTTCCCATGTACTGTCCTCCAGCAGATAACCTGGTCATAGACCATCAGGTCTTGTGTTATCTGTCCTTCCCATGTACTGTCCTCCAGCAGATAACCTGGTCATAGACCATCAGGTCTTGTGTTATCTGTCCTTCCCATGTACTGTCCTCCAGCAGATAACCTGTCATAGACCATCAGGTCTTGTGTTATCTGTCCTTCCCATGTACTGTCCTCCAGCAGATAACCTGGTCATAGACCATCAGGTCTTGTGTTATCTGTCCTTCCCATGTACTGTCCTCCAGCAGATAACCTGGTCATAGACCATCAGGTCTTGTGTTATCTGTCCTTCCCATGTACTGTCCTCCAGCAGATAACCTGGTCATAGACCATCAGGTCTTGTGTTATCTGTCCTTCCCATGTACTGTCCTCCAGCAGATAACCTGGTCATAGACCATCAGGTCTTGTGTTATCTGTCCTTCCCATGTACTGTCCTCCAGCAGATAACCTGGTCATAGACCATCAGGTCTTGTGTTATCTGTCCTTCCCATGTACTGTCCTCCAGCAGATAACCTGGTCATAGACCATCAGGTCTTGTGTTATCTGTCCTTCCCATGTACTGTCCTCCAGCAGATAACCTGATCATAGACCATCAGGTCTTGTGTTATCTGTCCTTCCCATGTACTGTCCTCCAGCAGATAACCTGATCATAGACCATCAGGTCTTGTGTTATCTGTCCTTTCCCATGTACTGTCCTCCAGCAGATAACCTGATCATAGACCATCAGGTCTTGTGTTATCTGTCCTTCCCATGTACTGTCCTCCAGCAGATAACCTGATCATAGACCATCAGGTCTTGTGTTATCTGTCCTTCCCATGTACTGTCCTCCAGCAGATAACCTGGTCATAGACCATCAGGTCTTGT
>NC_092268.1:11682735-11684559 GCF_036320965.1 Panulirus ornatus
GTGCAGTACAGTACAGTACAGTACAGTGCAGTGCAGCACAGTACAGTGCAGTACAGTGCAGTGCAGCACAGTGCAGTACAGTACAGTGCAGTGCAGCACAGTACAGTGCAGTACAGTACAGTACAGTGCAGTACAGTACAGTACAATAAAGTACAGTACAGTACAGTACAGTGCAGTACAGTACAGTACAGTACAGTGCAGTACAGTACAGTACAGTGCAGCACAGTACATTACAGTACATTACAGTACAGTGCAGTGCAGTACAGTACAGTGCAGTACAGTGCATTGCAGCACAGTACAGTACAGTACAGTACAGTACAGTGCATTGCAGCACAGTACAGTACAGTACAGTGCAGTACAGTACAGTACAGTACAGTACAGAGCAGTGCAGCACAGTACAGTACAGTGCAGTACAGTACAGTACAATAAAGTACAGTGCAGTACAGTGCAGCACAGTACAGTACAGTACAGTGCAGTACAGTACAGTACAATAAAGTACAGTACAGTGCAGTACAGTGCAGTACAGTACAGTACAGTATAGTGCAGTACAGTACAGTACAATAAAGTACAGTACAGTGCAGTACAGTGCAGTACAGTACAGTTGGCCGTACAGTTCAGTACAATAAAAGTAAAGTACAGTGCTAGTACAGTACAGTACAGTTTAGTGCTGTACGTACAGTGCAGTTAACAGTTGCAGTACAGTACAGTACAGATGCAGATACAGTACTGTAAAATAAAGTACAGTACAGTGCAGTATAGTACAGTACAGTATAGTGCAGTACAGTAATTCTTTTCGTCTTGTGTGAGGGAAAATATGTTCCCATTATTTCCCTCGTAAATTGGAGGCCCAACTTGACCACCTCACAAACAACCCCATTTTTCTAAATAGGGTAATTAATAGGGCAGAAAATAGGGTAATTAATATGACAATAAATAGGGTTATTAATAGGGCAGAAAATACGGTAATTTATATACAACAAATAGGTGTAATTAATAGGGCAGAAAATAGGGTAATTGATATGACAATAAATAGGGTAATAATAGGGCAGAAAATAGGGTGATTAATATGACTAAATTTTCGGTAATTTAATTTGGGGAATTTTAAAATGACAAGAGTATAAAATTTAAAAGGACCCTTCTTTTTGGGAATTTTCTTTGGGGGAATTTAAAAGGGTAATCAATAGGACAATGAATAGGGTAAATTTTTTAGGGCAAAGTTAGGGGAATTAATGTAATGAAAGGGTAATTAAAAAGGGGAGTAATAGGGGAAAATTTAAAATGGGGAGTTTTAAAAGGGTAATTAAAATAGGGGTAAAAATTGGGCCCAAATTGGGAAAGGAAAAAAGAAAGGGCAATTTTTTAAACAATGAAAAGGGGGAGTAAATAGGGAAATTAAAAGGGGAATAAATTGGGTAGTTTAAAAGGGCCCCTTTAAAAATAGGGAATTTACGGCCCGTACATAGGGTAATTGATATAACAATAAATAGGGTTTTAAAACCAAAAAAAGGGGAATAAAAAAAAGGTAAAATTTAAAAGGCCAAAAAGATTTGGGTAATTAATAGGGTAATTAATAGGGTGCTTCAGATAGATAAATTGAAGTCAAATTATAGAAATGTAAATAGGGAAATCATCCGCTCCTTCCCCCCCCCCATTGGGGTCAGTATCTGTGAACTATTTTTTGATTTGGGGCCCCAAAAGTTATAAGGGCCCCGCCCAAAAAAAGGTTTCCGCCGCCAGCGATATGGGTTGCCAGACACTGCCATTTCCGTCGCGTTACGATAAGGCTTTGTGTGTGTGTCCGTCTGTTGATTGGCCGATCAGATG
>NC_092268.1:11684659-11687159 GCF_036320965.1 Panulirus ornatus
TTAAATTCAAATATTAATTTTCCAACGACCCGCTTCCCACACCGGATATTAATCACTCATCATTCATTATTATTAATCACTAAAGTCCATATCTTACTGAGGGAGGGGTGGCAAAAGTGATCATCAAGGACACAAAGTGATTATCAAGGACGCAAAGTGATTATCAAGGACGCAAAGTGATTATCAAGGACGCAAAGTGATTATTAAGGACGCAAAGTGATTATCAAGGACACAAAGTGATTATTAAGGACGCAAAGTGATTATCAAGGACGCAAAGTGATTATTAAGGACGCAAAGTGATTATCATGGACGCAAAGTGATTATCAAGGACGCAAAGTGATTATCAAGGACACAAAGTGATTATTAAGGACGCAAAGTGATGATCAAGGACGCAAAGTGATTATCAAGGACGCAAAGTGATTATTAAGGATGCAAAGTGATTATCAAGGACGCAAAGTGATTATCAAGGACGCAAAGTGATTATCAAGGACGCAAAGTGATTATCAAGGACGCAAAGTGATTATCAAGGACGCAAAAAGATTATCAAGGACGCAAAGTGATTATCAAGGACGCAAAAAGATTATCAAGGACGCAAAGTGATGGTCAAGGACGCAAAGTAATGATCAAGGACGCAAAGTGATGATGATCAAGGACGCCAAAAGATTATCAAGAACGCAAAGTGATGATCAAGGACGCAAAGTGATGATGATCAAGGACGCAAAGTGATGATGATCAAGGACGCAAATGATTAATCATTAATGATTATCACGGACGCCAATGATCAACAAGGACGATCAATATTTACCACTTGACTCATTTTGTTGATCATCAATTTGATCACAAACTTACTGATCAATCACAAATATTTTTACTGCGTCTTGACATGCGAGGGAAACACGTATGTATAGAAAACGTGATGCTGGGAACCTGCTAGGGAGGGGGGGGGGGGTGGTCTTCTTCGGGTCAGGTCAAAGGTCACCACCATCTCTGCTGCCACACGTCATCAGGTCAACTAAAACGAAGGTCAAGTACATGGCAGACATGATATTTGGATCGCTGTTTCCCGCGTCAGCGAGGTAGCGCAAGGAAACAGACGAAAGAAATGGCCCAACCCACCCCCATACACATGTATATACATACACGTCCACACACGCAAATATACATACCTATACATCTCAATGTACACATATATATACACACACAGACATATACATATATACACATGTACATAATTCATACTTGCTGCCTTCATCCATTCTCCTCGCCACCCCGTACACGTCCACACACGCACATATACGTACCAATACCTTTCAACGTATACACGTATATACATACATAGACATATGCATATATACAAATGTACAGAATTCATACTTGCTGCCTTCATCCATTCCCGTCGCCACCCATACATATATATACAAATGTACAGAATTCATACTTGCTGCCTTCATCCATTCCCGTCGCCACCCATACATATATATACAAATGTACAGAATTCATACTTGCTGCCTTCATCCATTCCCGTCGCCACCCATACATATATATACAAATGTACAGAATTCATACTTGCTGCCTTCATCCATTCCCGTCGCCACCCATACATATATATACACATGGACATAATTCATACTGTCTGCCTTCATCCATTCCCGTCGCCACCCATATACATATACACACATGGACATAATTCATACTGGCTGCCTTCATCCATTCCCGTCGCCACCGCCGCCACACATAACCTAACCCAGTGTATATGATTACATTGAGACATCATTAACATAATGACAGACGTAATCAGGCAGGAGGAAAATGGGGCAAACACGGGCCCCTTCCCCACCCACCCACGGTCCAGCAGGGCATGGGTTCGAATCCTGGTTGCGTCCGTCGGCCCACAGTCATCCACAGCTGTTCATCCTCCACCCTTAAGGGACGTCTTGCAGGCTGGAACACAGTCCCAATGACCAAAGGGGTCCACCTTACCCCATGTTGCTCTCCTCTGTGTTACGTGGCTACAACTTTATCATTGAGAGCTCTCTCTCTCTCTCTCTCTCTCTCTCTCTCTCTCTCTCTCTCTCTCTCTCTCTCTCTCTCTCTCTCTCTCTCTCTCAACATAATACAACCAAGAAAAGGCGACATCTGAACTATATAGAGTGCGTGTGTGTGTATGTGTGTGTGTGTGTGTGTGGAGTGTACAGAGTGTGCGTGTGTGTGTGTGTGTGTGTAGAGTGTACAGAGTGCGTGTATGTGTGTGTGTGTGGAGTGTACAGAGTGCGTGTATGTGTGTGGAGTGAACAGAGTGAGTGTGTGTGTGTGTGTGTGTGTGTGTGTGTGTGTGGAGTGTACAGAGTGCGTGTATGTGTGTGTGGAGTATACAGAGTGCGTGTATGTGTGTGGAGTGTACAGAGTGTGTGTGTGTGTGTGTGTGTGTGTGGAGTGCACAGAGTGCGTGTATGTGTGTGGAGTGTAGTGTGTGAGTGTAGTGCGTGTGTGTGTGTGTGTG
>NC_092268.1:11692159-11698588 GCF_036320965.1 Panulirus ornatus
TCTACCTCAGTCTCCATCACGCTACCTCAGTCTCCATCACTCAGATTCAGTCTCATCACTCTACCTCAGTCTCATCACTCTACCTCAGTCTCCATCACGCTACCTCAGTCTCCATCACTCTCCCTCAGTCTCCATCACTCTCCCTCAGTCTCATCACTCTACCTCAGTCTCCATCACGCTACCTCAGTCTCCATCACTCTCCCTCAGTCTCCATCACTCTCCCTCAGTCTCCATCACTCTCCCTCAGTCTCCATCACTCAGATTCAGTCTCATCACTCTACCTCAGTCTCCATCACGCTACCTCAGTCTCCATCACTCTCCCTCAGTCTCCATCACTCTACCTCAGTCTCCATCACTCTACCTCAGTCTCCATCACTGTACCTCAACCTCCATCACTCTACCTCAGTCTCCATCACTCAGCCTCAGTCTCCATCACTCTACCTCAATCTCCATCACTCTCCCTCAGTCTCCATCACTGTACCTCAATCTCCATCACTGTACCTCAATCCCCATCACTCTGCCTCAGTCTCCATCACTCTACCTCAATCTCCATCACTCTACCTCAATCTCCATCATCCTACCACAATCTCCATCACCCTACCACAATCTCCATCACCCTACCACAATCTCCATCACCCTACCTCAATCTCCATCACCCTACCTCAACCTCCATCACCCTACCACAATCTCCATCAACCTACCACAATCTCCATCAACCTACCACAATCTCCATCACCCTACCACAATCTCCATCACTCTACCACAATCTCCATCACCCTTCCAAATCTCCATCATCCTACCACAATCTCCATCATCCTACCACAATCTCCATCACCCTACCACAATCTCCATCATCCTACCACAATCTCCATCATCCTACCACAATCTCCATCATCCTACCACAATCTCCATCACCCTACCACAATCTCCATCATCCTACACAACAATCTCCACATTCACACCCTACCACAATCTCCATCACCTACCACAATCTCCATCACCTACCACAATCCCCATCACCCTACCCCCAATCTCCATCACCACAAACCAACAATCTCCATCATCCTACCACAATCTCCATCACCCTACCACAATCTCCATCACCCTACCACAATCTCCATTAACTTACGCCTCTGCTGCCCTCCCCTTTAACCCCTCCCTCCCACTCCCCCCCCGGACCCTCTACACCCGCTAAAAACTCAAGACGGAAGGAGGTTGGGGAGGGAGGGAGGGAGGGAGGGAGGGAGGGAGGGAGGGAGAGAGGGAGGGATGGAGGGAGGGAGGGGAGGGAAGGGAGGAGGGGAGGGAGGGAGGGAGGAGGGAGGGAGGGCCACTCCTGATTGCTTTACTTCAGTACAATTGTGGAGGAAAAAAGTTGACTCCAACATATTACGTGAGAGGCAGCTCGCTCTGGGAGAGGGGCCTGGGAGAGGCAGCTCGCTCTGGGAGAGGGGCTGGAGAGGCAGCTCGCTCTGGGAGAGGGGCCTGGGAGAGGCAGCTCGCTCTGGGAGAGGGGTCTGGGAGAGGCAGCTCGCTCTGGGAGGGTGGTGAGAGGGGCCGGGTGGAGAGTAGTGGGCAGATTGGAAGGGAAACTCAGGGAATATTAGAGGGGACTGGAGGGACGTCTGGGTGGAGGGAAGCTGGGCTTTTGGGAGGGGGGCTGGGAGAGGAGCTCGCTTGGGAGGGGGGGCTGGGAGGGCAGCTCGCTCGGGGGAGGGGTCTGGGAGAGGCGCTCTTTTGGGAGAGGGGTTGGGAGAGGCAGCTGTTTGGGGAGGGGTTGGAGGGCCCTGCTTGGGAGAGGGGGGGGAGAGGAGCGTTGGGAGGGGGGGGGGGGGAGGAGCTGTGGGGGAAGGTATATAGGGGGGAGGGATGGAGAGAGGGGGGGATTAAGGGGCCGTGGAAAGAAAAGGATGGGAACGAAGGGAAAATGTAGGGGGGGGAAGTGTAGATATGGGAAGGGGAAGAGGAGGAATGAGGGGTGAGGGAGATAGAAGGGAAGGAGAAAGGGAAAGAATGAAGAAGGGAGATGAATGAAGGGAGATGAAGGAAGGGAGATGAAGGAAGGGAGATGAATGAAGGGAGATGAAGGAAGGGAGATGAAGGAAGGGAAAGATGGCAGGACATCACCCAGGGAGGCAGGGAGGGAGGGAGTGAGGGAAGGGGTTTACCACACCAGCACAGGTGATGGTCCGGTTCGTCCCATCACTCTACCATCATGATGGAGTCATGTCTCCATCACCCCGCCCCCCCATCCAATTAAAGCTGGCTCCATCACTGAACATTTCGCTTGATGATCAAAGATATTTGTACTAGATTATGTACAGCAAACACACACACACACACACACCACACACACACACACACACACACACACACACACACAGTGTACAACTCCCTCCCCGTACAGTACAAGAGATGGGGCCCTCACCAGTGTACAACTTCCTCCCCGTACAGTACAAGAGATGGGGCCCCCACCAGTGTACAACTCCCTCCCCGTACAGTACAAGAGATGGGGCCCCCACCAGTGTACAACCCCCTCCCCGTACAGTACAAGAGATGGGGCCCCCACCAGTGTACAACTCCCTCCCCGTACAGTACAAGAGATGGGGCCCCCACCAGTGTACAACTCCCTCCCCGTACAGTACAAGAGATGGGCCCCCAACAGTGTACAACTTCCTCCCCGTACAGTACAAGAGATGGGCCCCCAACAGTGTACAACTTCCTCCCCGTACAGTACAAGAGATGGGGCCCCCACCAGTGTACAACCCGCTCCCCGTACAGTACAAGAGATGGGGCCCCCACCAGTGTACACCCCATTCCCCGTACAGTACAAGAGATGGGGCCCCCACCAGTGTACACCCCATTCCCCGTACAGTACAAGAGATGGGACAACCCACCAGTGTACATCCTATTCCCCGTACAGTACAAGAGATGGGGCAACCCACCAGTGTACACCCCATTCCCCGTACAGTACAAGAGATGGGGCCCACACCAGTGTACACCCCACTCCCCGTACAGTACAAGAGATGGGGCAACCCACCAGTGTACATCCCATTCCCCGTACAGTACAAGAGATGGGGCTCCACCAGTGTACACCCTAGTCCCCGTACAGTACAAGAGATGGGGCCCCCACCAGTGTACAACTCCCTCCCCTTACAGTACAAGATATGGGGCCCCACCAGTGTACAACTCCCTCCCCGTACAGTACAAGAGATGGGGCTCCCATCAGTGTGAAACCCCCTCCCCGTACAGTACAAGAGATGGGGCCCACACCAGTGTACAACTCCCTCCCCGTACAGTACAAGAGATGGGGCTCCCATCAGTGTGAAACCCCCTCCCCGTACAGTACAAGAGATGGGGCCCACACCAGTGTACACCCCATTCCCCGTACAGTACAAAAGATGGGGCCCCCACCAGTGTACAACCCCCTCCCCGTACAGTACAAGAGATGGGGCGCCCACCGGTGTACACCCCACTCCCCGTACAGTACAAGAGATGGGGCCCCCACCAGTGTACATCCCCCTCCCCGTACAGTACAAGAGATGGGGCCCCCACCAGTGTGCAACCCCCTCCCCGTACAGTACAAGAGATGGGGCGCCCACCGGTGTACACCCCACTCCCCGTACAGTACAAGAGATGGGGCCCCCACCAGTGTACATCCCCCTCCCCGTACAGTACAAGAGATGGGGCCCCCACCAGTGTGCAACCCCCTCCCCGTACAGTACAAGAGATGGGGCCCCCACCAGTGTACAACTCCCTCCCCGTACAGTACAAGAGATGGGGCGCCCACCAGTGTACACCCCACTCTCCGTACAGTACAAACATAAGCGTGTACGGTACAATGTTTAGCGCAGTTGACTATGATAATCCACGGACGGGCACACCGTGTTCGAACCTCGGGCGCGGCAGAGTCGGCCCACACCCAACCCAGGCACCTATCCTCTCCTCCAGCCTTCAAGTACATGGCTTAGGACACCGAACACCTAGCAAGCTCTGCTAGGACTGGCTCACTCACCTAGCAGGCTTTTGCTATGGATTTGGGTCACTCACCTAGCAGGCCTGCTAGGACTGGCTCCAAATCACCTAGCAACTCTCCTAGGAAAAAAAAAAACGGCTCACTCACCTTTGCAAGCTCTCCTAGGACTGGCTCACTCACCTACACTCTGCTAGGGGCTGGCTCACTCACCTAGCAAGCCTCTGCTAGGACTGGGTCACCCACCTAGCAGGGTCTGCTAGGATGGGGTCACTACCTAGCAAGATCTGCTAGGACTGGCTCACTCAACTAGCAGGCTCTGCTATCACTGGCTCACTCACCTAGCAAGCTCTGCTAGGACTGGCTCACTCACCTAGCAAGCTCTCCTAGGACTGGCTCACTCACCTAGCAAGCTGTGGGCCCGGACTGGCTCACTCACCTAGCAAGCTCTGCTAGGACTGGCTCACTCACCTAGCAAGCTGTGCCAGGACTGGCTCACTCACCTAGCAAGCTGTGCCAGGACTGGCTCACTCACCTAGCAAGCTCTGCTAGGACTGGCTCACTCACCTAGCAAGCTCTGCTAGGACTGGCTCACTCACCTAGCAAGCTCTGCTAGGACTGGCTCACTCACCTTGCAGGCTGTGCCAGGACTGGCTCACTCACCTAGCAAGCTCTGCTAGGACTGGCTCACTCACCTAGCAAGCTGTGCCAGGACTGGCTCACTCACCTAGCAAGCTCTGCTAGGACTGGCTCACTCACCTAGCAAGCTGTGCCAGGACTGGCTCACTCACCTAGCAAGCTCTGCTAGGACTGGCTCACTCACCTAGCAAGCTCTGCTAGGACTGGCTCACCTTGCAAGCTATGCCAGGACTGGCTCACTCACCTAGCAAGCTCTGCTAGGACTGGCTCACTCACCTAGCAAGCTCTGCCAGGACTGGCTCACTCACCTAGCAAGCTCTGCTAGGACTGGCTCATTCACCTAGCAAGCTCTGCTAGGACTGGCTCACTCACCTTGCAGGCTGTGCCAGGACTGGCTCACTCACCTAGCAAGCTCTGCTAGGACTGGCTCACTCACCTAGCAAGCTGTGCCAGGACTGGCTCACTCACCTAGCAAGCTCTGCTAGGACTGGCTCACTCACCTAGCAAGCTGTGCCAGGACTGGCTCACTCACCTAGCAAGCTCTGCTAGGACTGGCTCACTCACCTAGCAAGCTCTGCTAGGACTGGCTCACCTTGCAAGCTATGCCAGGACTGGCTCACTCACCTAGCAAGCTCTGCCAGGACTGGCTCACTCACCTAGCAAGCTCTGCTAGGACTGGCTCACTCACCTAGCAAGCTGTGCCAGGACTGGCTCACTCACCTAGCAAGCTGTGCCAGGACTGGCTCACTCACCTAGCAAGCTGTGCCAGGACTGGCTCACTCACCTAGCAAGCTCTGCTAGGACTGGCTCACTCACCTAAACAAGCTGTGCCAGGACTGGCTCACCCACCCCAGCAACTGTGCCAGGACTGGCTCACTTTACCTACAAGCTCTGCTAGGACCCGGCTCACTCACCACAAGCTCGCTAGGACTGGCTCCACCTTGCAAGCTATGCCAGGAATGGCCCGACTCCACCTAGCAAGCTCTGCCAAATGGGTCACTCACCTACAAGCTCTGCTAGGACTGGCTCACTCACCTAGCAAGCTGGTGCCAGGACCCGGCTCACTCACCAAACAAACTGTGCCAGGACTGGCTCACCACCTAGCAAGCTGTGCCGGCGGGTCACTCCCTAGCAAGCTTGCTAGGACCGGGGTCACTCTCCTAGCAAGCTTTTGCCAGGACTGGCCTCTCACCTAGCAAGCTGGGGCCAGGACTGGCTTTACTCACCTAGCAAGCTCTGCTAGGACTGGCTCACTTTACCTACAAGCTTGCTAGGACCCCGGGTCGCTCACCTAGCAAGCTCCGCTAGACTGGTCACTCACACATTACTTACATCATCAAACCACAGAACAAGCAGGTATGGTTTATATTATATAATTTTTATACATAAAAAAATATTGCCTCACTCTCCCGTTTCTCTTCTTCAACATATATAAGATTTATATGAAAAAAATCCCAATTCATGGATGGGAAAGTATGTTGTATGTATTATGTTGTAAGTAGTATGTATGGGATACCCCCTGTGATTTTTGGTACTATGTCATCATAATGTCATACATAGTTTTTACTAATGTTATACTTAACGTTATACCCTAATTTTATAATAACGTTATTCAAATGTTATACAAAAGTTATAAAATAGTTTACTAATGTTTTTTGTAAATGTTAACAATTTTAAAACAAAATTATACATGTTTACTAAAGTTATACCCCCAGTTATACTAATGTAAACATGTTTTTACTGTTATACATTACATTATTCATGTTATACATAACTTATAAAATGTTTAAAATAACCCTTAAACATGTTAAAAATAG
>NC_092268.1:11703688-11711188 GCF_036320965.1 Panulirus ornatus
TACATGTACTGGCCTTGTAGGCACAGAGAGATAGGTCAGCCCTTAAACTTGACCCTTAACGATCAGTCCTTAATTTGGCCTTTAAGGTCAGCCCTTAAACTTGACCCTTAACGATCAGTCCTTAAATTGGCCATTAAGGTCAACCCTTAGATTGACCCTTAACGATCAGTCCTTAGATTAGCCTTTAAGGTCATCCCTAAAATTGACCCTAAATGACCAGTCCTTAAATTGGCCTTGAAGGTCATCCTTTAAATTAAGGTCAGCCCTTAAACTTGACCCTTAACGATCAGTCCTTAAATTGGCCATTAAGGTCAACCCTGAGATTGATCCTTAACGATCAGTCCTTAGATTAGCCTTTAAGGTCATCCCTAAAATTGACCCTAAATGACCAGTCCTTAAATTGGCCTTGAAGGTCATCCTTTAAATTAAGGTCAGCCCTTAAACTTGACCCTTAACGATCAATCCTTAAATTGGCCTTTAAGGTCATCCTTTAAATTGGGCTTTAAGGTCATCCCTTAAACTGGTCTTTAAGGTCATACTTTAAATCAGCCTTTTAAGGTCATCTGTTGTATAATCTGTATTCACATCTTTGCTAAATGTATAGATAAGTTATAGATAGACAGAGATAGATAGATAGATAGATAGATAGATAGATAGTAGGTGGATAGATAGAGGGATGATTAGATAGATAGATGAATAGGTGGATAGATAGACAGATGAATAGGTAGATAGACAGGTAGATAGGTAGATTGATGATCATTTGATGAACTTTTGGTAGACGAGTAGATATAAGTAGACGTATTTATCAGCTACTTATAAATGATGGGATGAGTTGATGAATTCCTAAGTGGTAGATGGTTAAGTAGATTCATAAGTAAGTAGTAAGTAGTAGTTAAGTAGACAGATAAGTAGTAGTTAAGTAGACAGATAAGTAGTAGTTAAGTAGACAGATAAGTCGTTGAGTAGACAGATAAAAGTAGTTAAATCGACGGATAATTAGTTAAGTAAATAGATAAGTAGTTAAGTAGACAGATTAGAGTAGATGTTACCCTGATGGTAGACTCCAGGGCAGACAAACCAAAGCTAAAGGGAAGTAGATGGTCATGAAGTAGATGAGGGCTCGGGTAGATTAAGGGAGGAGGGGGGGAGGGTGGACAGTAGATTGTATAACAAGCCATGGGTGATTGAAGGTCGTAACAGCTGTGAGGGGGGGGGGGGTGGGAAAGCTACGGGGGGGTTAGCTGTGGTGCCTGTTGCTGTGCAGCGACCCCCCCCCCCCCCCCCCCCGAGCTATTTTCTTAGCTGTGGTGGTTGTTAGCTTTCAGCCTCTGTGTGTGGTTTGATGGTCCGTGAGGGTGTTGTAGCTGTGGTGGATGGTCCGTGAGGGTGTTGTAGCTGTGGTGGATGGTCCGTGAGGATGTTGTAGCTGTGGTGGATGGTCCGTGAGGGTGTTGTAGCTGTGGTGGATGGTCCGTGAGGATGTTGTAGCTGTGGTGGATGGTCCGTGAGGATGTTGTAGCTGTGGTGGATGGTCCGTGAGGATGTTGTAGCTGTGGTGGATGGTCCGTGAGGATGTTGTAGCTGTGGTGGATGGTCTGTGAGGTTGTTGTAGCTGTGGTGGATGGTCTGTGAGGATGTTGTAGCTGTGGTGGATGGTCCGTGAGGGTGTTGTAGCTGTGGTGGATGGTCCGTGAGGATGTTGTAGCTGTGGTGGATGGTCCGTGAGGATGTTGTAGCTGTGGTGGATGGTCTGTGAGGTTGTTGTAGCTGTGGTGGATGGTCCGTGAGGATGTTGTAGCTGTGGTGGATGGTCCGTGAGGATGTTGTAGCTGTGGTGGATGGTCCGTGAAGATGTTGTAGCTGTGGTGGATGGTCCGTGAGGATGTTGTAGCTGTGGTGGATGGTCCGTGAGGATGTTGTAGCTGTGGTGGATGGTCCGTGAGGATGTTGTAGCTGTGGTGGATGGTCCGTGAGGATGTTGTAGCTGTGGTGGATGGTCCGTGAGGATGTTGTAGCTGTGGTAGATGGTCTGTGAGGATGTTGTAGCTGTGGTGGATGGTCCGTGAGGGTGTTGTAGCTGTAGTGGATGGTCTGTGAGGATGTTGTAGCTGTGGTGGATGGTCCGTGAGGATGTTGTAGCTGTGGTGGATGGTCCGTGAGGATGTTGTAGCTGTGGTGGATGGTCCGTGAGGATGTTGTAGCTGTGGTGGATGGGCCGTGAGGATGTTGTAGCTGTGGTAGATGGTCCGTGAGGAGGTTGTAGCTATGGTCCGTGATGATGTAGCTGTGGTGGATGGTCCGTGATGATGTAGCTGTGGTGGATGGTCCGTGAGGAGGTTGTAGCTGTGGTAGATGGTCCGTGATGATGTAGCTGTGGTGGATGGTCCGTGATGATGTAGCTGTGGTGGATGGTCCGTGATGATGTTGTAGCTGTGGTGGATGGTCCGTGAGGATGTAGCTGTGGTGGATGGTCCGTGACGATGTTGTAGCTGTGGTAGATGGTCCGTGAGTATGTTGTAGCTGTGGTAGATGGTCCGTGAGGGTGTTGTAGCTGTGGTGGATGGTCCGTGAGGATGTTGTAGCTGTGGTGGATGGTCCGTGAGGATGTTGTAGCTGTGGTGGATGGTCCGTGAGGAGGTTGTAGCTGTGGTGGATGGTCCGTGAGGATGTTGTAGCTGTGGTGGATGGTCCTTGAGGAGGTTGTAGATGTGGTAGATGGTCCGTGAGGATGTTGTAGCTGTGGTGGATGGTCCGTGAGGATGTTGTAGCTGTGGTGGATGGTCCGTGAGGAGGTTGTAGCTGTGGTATATGGTCTGTGTGGATGTTGTAGCTGTGGTAGATGGTCCGTGACGATGTTGAAGCTGTGGTGGATGGTCTCTGAGTTGGTCGGTTTCAGGGGCTGGTTTCTAACCCCCTCCCATGTTTACATTAGGTGCATCGGCTGTGGGATTGCAGTGTGAATTGATCAACCAGGTTGTTAGATGCTGTGGCACGCTTGTGTGGGTGTGTGGGGGGGGGTTGCAGGCCTCTATCCGCGCATCCCGAGTTGGTGGTGCGAGAAATTATATATATATATATATATATATATATATATATATATATATATATATATATATATATATATATATATATATATATATTCATTCTTTTCTTTTAAACTATTCGCCATTTCCCGCGTTAGCGAGGTAGCGTTAAGAACAGAGGACTGGGCCTTTGAGGGAATATCCTCACTTGGCCCCCTTCTCTGTTCCTTCTTTTGGGAAATTAAAAACGAGAGGGGAGGATTTCCAGCCCCCCTCAGCTCCCTCCCCTTTTAGTCGCCTTCTACGACACGCAGGGAATACGTGGCAAGTATTCTGCCTCCCCTATATATATATATATATATATATATATATATATATATAAATATATATATATATATATATATATAAATTACACCACAGATGGTGTCCGAGCGTGAAATGTAATCGGTGTAGTGAAACAGAGTCGTTATAACGAGGTCGGTGATCATTATATTTTTCTATAATTTATTTTCATAAAAATGTCGATGCGAAAACCATTAAAATTGTAGGCTTGGGTTGTGGAATTGTAGGCTTGGGTGTGGAATTGTAGGCTTGGGTGGTGGAATTGTAGGCTTGGGTTGTGGAATTGTAGGCTTGGGTTGTGGAATTGTAGGTTTGGGTTGTGGAATTGTAGGCTTGGGTTGTGGAATTGTAGGCTTAGGTTGTGGAATTGTAGGCTTGGGTTGTGGAATTGTAGGCTTGGGTTGTGGAATTGTAGGTTTGGGTTGTGGAATTGTAGGCTTGGGTTGTGGAATTGTAGGTTTGGGTTGTGGAATTGTAGGCTTGGGTTGTGGAATTGTAGGTTTGGGTTGTGGAATTGTAGGCTTGGGTTGTGGAATTGTAGGCTTGGGTTGTGGAATTGTAGGCTTGGGTTGTGGAATTGTAGGCTTGGGTTGTGGAATTGTAGGCTTGGGTTGTGGAATTGTAGGCTTGGGTTGTGGAATTGTAGGCTTGGGTTGTGGAATTGTAGGCTTGGGTTGTGGAATTGTAGGTTTGGGTTGTGGAATTGTAGGCTTGGGTTGTGGAATTGTAGGCTTGGGTTGTGGAATTGTAGGCTTGGGTTGTGGAATTGTAGGTTTGGGTTGTGGAATTGTAGGCTTGGGTTGTGGAATTGTAGGCTTGGGTTGTGGAATTGTAGGCTTGGGTTGTGGAATTGTAGGCTTGGGTTGTGGAATTGTAGGCTTTGGGTTGTGGAATTGTAGGCTTGGGTTGTGGAATTGTAGGCTTGGGTTGTGGAATTGTAGGCTTGGGTTGTGGAATTGTAGGCTTGGGTTGTGGAATTGTAGGCTTGGGTTGTGGAATTGTAGGCTTGGGTTGTGGAATTGTAGGCTTGGGTTGTGGAATTGTAGGCTTGGGTTGTGGAATTGTAGGTTTGGGTTGTGGAATTGTAGGCTTGGGTTGTGGAATTGTAGGCTTGGGTTGTGGAATTGTAGGCTTGGGTTGTGGAATTGTAGGTTTGGGTTGTGGAATTGTAGGCTTGGGTTGTGGAATTGTAGGTTTGGGTTGTGGAATTGTAGGCTTGGGTTGTGGAATTGTAGGCTTGGGTTGTGGAATTGTAGGTTGGGTTGTGGAATTGTAGGCTTGGGTTGTGGAATTGTAGGCTTGGGTTGTGGAATTGTAGGTTGGGTTGTGGAATTGTAGGCTTGGGTTGTGGAATTGTAGGCTTGGGTTGTGGAATTGTAGGTTTGGGTTGTGGAATTGTAGGCTTGGGTTGTGGAATTGTAGGCTTGGGTTGTGGAATTGTAGGCTTGGGTTGTGGAATTGTAGGCTTGGGTTGTGGAATTGTAGGTTTGGGTTGTGGAATTGTAGGCTTGGGTTGTGGAATTGTAGGTTTGGGTTGTGGAATTGTAGGCTTGGGTTGTGGAATTGTAGGCTTGGGTTGTGGAATTGTAGGCTTGGGTTGTGGAATTGTAGGCTTGGGTTGTGGAATTGTAGGCTTGGGTTGTGGAATTGTAGGCTTGGGTTGTGGAATTGTAGGCTTGGGTTGTGGAATTGTAGGCTTGGGTTGTGGAATTGTAGGCTTGGGTTGTGGAATTGTAGGTTTGGGTTGTGGAATTGTAGGTTTGGGTTGTGGAATTGTAGGCTTGGGTTGTGGAATTGTAGGCTTGGGTTGTGGAATTGTAGGCTTGGGTTGTGGAATTGTAGGCTTGGGTTGTGGAATTGTAGGCTTGGGTTGTGGAATTGTAGGTTTGGGTTGTGGAATTGTAGGCTTGGGTTGTGGAATTGTAGGTTTGGGTTGTGGAATTGTAGGCTTGGGTTGTGGAATTGTAGGCTAGGGTTGTGGAATTGTAGGCTTGGGTTGTGGAATTGTAGGCTTGGGTTGTGTTAGCGAAAATGGGAGAAGACCCGCTTGTATTTCAGGTGGTGATTGGCGGTGGAGCGAGATAGAAAACGGAGGGTGGGTATATTAGAAGGTTATTTTGGAAGATTATTTTGAAGAAAAAATAATCTTTGAAAATATAAATGTGTAATTATCTCTAGGGACATTATTATATATTTGATTGTCTCACTTTTTTTTCAAGATTACCTTATTATATTGATTATTTTTTATTATATTGAAAATTTCTTGAAAATGTTTTAATTGTTTAATTATATTGATTATTTTTTGAATATATTGTATATTTCTTGACAATGTTTTACTTGTTTAATTATATTGAGTATTAATTTTGATAGTTTTTCAAAATTACTTATTCATTTGAATATATTCACCATTGATATTGATAGCTTTGAAAAATTACTCAATGATAATTATATTCTATCGATTTTGAAAATTTTTCAAAATTACATAATTATTTAATTATATTCACTATTAATATTGATAGTTTTTCAAAATTACTTAATTATTTAATTATATTCACTATTAATTTTGATATTTTTCAAAATTACTTAATTATCTTATTATATTTACTATTAATATTGATAGTTTTTCAAAATTACTTAATTATTTAATTATATTCACTATTAATTTTGATAGTTTTTCAAAATTACTTAATTATTTGATTATGTTCACTATTAACATTGATAGTTTGCCAAAATTGCTTAATCATTTAACTATATTCACTATTAATTTTGATATTTTTCAAAATTACGTAATTATTTAATTATATTCACTATTAATTTTGATAGTTTTTCAAAATTACTTAATTATTTGATTATGTTCACTATTAACATTGATAGTTTGCCAAAATTGCTTAATCATTTAACTATATTCACTATTAATTTTGATATTTTTCAAAATTACTTAATTATTTAATTATATTCACTATTAATTTTGATAGTTTTTCAAAATTACTTAATTATTTGATTATGTTCACTATTAACATTGATAGTTTGCCAAAATTGCTTAATCATTTAACTATATTCACTATTAATTTTGATATTTTTCAAAATTACGTAATTATTTAATTATATTCACTATTAATTTTGATATTTTTCAAAATTACTTAATTATTTTATTATATTTACTATTAATATTGATAGTTTTTCAAAATTACTTAATTATTTAATCATATTCCCTATTGATTTTGATAGTTTTTTCAAAATTACTTAATTATTTTATTATATTTACTATTAATATTGATAGTTTTTCAAAATTACTTAATTATTTAATCATATTCCCTATTGATTTTGATAGTTTTTTTCAAAATTACTCAGTTGTTTTGATTACCGTTAACTTTGAATGTTTACATTCATCATATTGGATGATAATGTAATTATGTTAATTATATTTGACTATAAGTATGGTTATCTGTAGCTAATACAGGAGGGAGAAGTGATAATCCAGGAGGGGGAGGATTGATAACCAGGCTAGGTTAGGTTAGGTTAGGCTAGGTTAGGTTAGGCTAGGTTAGGTTAGGTTAGGTTAGGTTAGGTTAGGCTAGGTTAGGTTAGGTTAGGTTAGGCTAGGTTAGGTTAGGTTAGGTTAGGCTAGGCTAGGTTAGGTTAGGTTAGGTTAGGTTAGCTAGGCTAGGTTACGATGGGCTAGGTTACGCTGGGCTAGGTTAGGCTAGGCTAGGTTAGGTTAGGCTAGGTTAGGTTAGGTTAGGTTAGGTTAGGTTAGGTTAGGCTAGGTTACGATGGGCTAGGTTACGCTGGGCTAGGTTAGGCTAGGCTAGGTTAGGTTAGGTTAGGCTAGGTTAGGTTAGGTTAGGCTAGGCTAGGTTAGGCTAGGCTAGGTTAGGCTAGGCTAGGTTAGGTTAGGCTAGGCTAGGTTAGGCTAAGCTAGGTTAGGTTAGGCTAGGCTAGGTTAGGTTAGGCTAGGTTAGGCTAGGCTAGGTTAGGTTAGGCTAGGTTAGGTTAGGCTAGGCTAGATTAGGTTAGGCTAGGCTAGATTAGGTTAGGCTAGGCTAGGTTAAGCTAGGCCAGGTTAGGCTAGATTAGGCTAGGCTAGGCAAGGCTAGGCTAGGTTAGGTTAGGCTAGGCAAGGCTAGGCTAGGTT
>NC_092268.1:11721188-11723688 GCF_036320965.1 Panulirus ornatus
TGTTTATTCTAAGTCAACTTTTGACGCCAACTTCAATACAATCATAAAAAATAAATATAAACAACTTTAAGTATAAATAAATATAAATAAATTTCTCTTTTTCATCGTCTTTGGCAAAATATTTGTGTTGTGAGTTCTTATAATTAAGGGTTGTAGCGCCGTCTGGCAACCTTCTGTGTGATGGGGGGGGGGGTTTCCCATCTTCTATTAAGAAAAATGGGAAATATTTTTTTCCTCGTTTTCTTAAAGTCTTGTCGTGCCTATTTCTTTCTTCTCATTTTCTTTATAGTTGTGTGTATGTGTGTGTGTGTGTGTGTGTGTGTATGTGTGTGTGTGTGTGTGTGTAAGGGTGTTCTTCACGTCTCGTTCTGTTCTATCTCTGTTATTGAAGGATGTTCTCGGATGGAGATTATTTGTTCTTCATTGTTCTAAATTGGTGATTGGTAGTTTAGGTTGATATGCCTCAGTTTAATTCACTCTTCCAATGTTCAAGTGAATGAATTTGTTCATTATGTATGTATACATATGAATAGATAGTTAGAAAGATAGATAGATAGGTAAATAGACAGATAGATAGGAAAATAGATAGATAGATGATAGATAAATAGATAGATATAGACATATAATCTGGTGTTATCTTTATTGACCTCCTCTGGACCTTCTCTATCATCTCCATGTGCTTCGCTGTGTGAGGTGGCCAGATGTGAGAAGAATTGTTATAGCGTTCACCCCATTGAACAGGTGAACATCCTCTGAACATGTTCTCGTGTCTGTACGTGGATGGTATACTGATCAAATTGCCAGCAGACAGTCTTGTCTCCACCATAATTCTCCTAATGTGGGAGCTCTGTCCACGGGGTTAGGTACGAGAGTGGCTGGGTTCGAGTCTCGCTGTCTCATGTGACAGTCCCATTTTCTTTGTCAATGCTCTGTGTCTACTTGAGGTGAATGTCTTGAACTATGTCCTGGACGGAACTTTGGACTTTGGACTTTGATGTGGTTCCTCTGTAATGAGATGCATTTTCACGTTTTCCTTTCCAATTCCTTTTTCTCATAAGTTATTTACCTCTAGAATCAATCCAATTCGGGTTTGGGTTTCGAACCCCAGAGCCCCAGGGCCGTGGTACCCCAGGGCTGTGGTGAAGCTGATGAAGAACGCCGGGTAGTAACCTCAACCCGTTTTCTTTAGCATTGGAATCCTAGGAAAGCACCATTACCGTATCACTCACACGTCTGGTTGAGCCAGGAACGCCCTGGCTTATTAAGTTAGACAAAGTTAATTTCATGATAAAAATTATATTCAAATTTAATGTTTTCTGGGAAGTTGGGTAAAAATCCCGTAAAAATTCGTATTTCAGCAGGGTTCGATCCTCGAGGTAAGTCAGTTAACGGAAGAAAAAAAGAAAATAGGAAAAAAATATTTTTCGCCTGGGATACTGTTGTAAATTTTCCCATTACGTCATCTACGGTTGGTTGCCTCCTTGGCAAGAAAAGGAAAAAAAAATAAAAAATTATATTTTTATTTCTATTTTATTTTATTTTAATTTTCTTTATTTTTTATTTCATTTTTTTATTTTGCCACTATTTCTCCTTGTATGTTATGATGAGTTTATTTTTTTCCAGTTTATTTCAGGTCATTAATTTTATTTTCCAATTTTGTTTGTGTTTATTTTTGACGTAAAGTATTTTGATTGTAGTTATAATGCCCTAGTGACCACTTCCTCCCCCTCCCCCCCCCCCCCACACACACACACCCTGGGCGCTTGATGTCTTTGATGCTTTATTTTTCCCTCCTTTCTTTACTTTTAATATCTTTCAAGATGTAGTTTTATTGAATTTATTCATGGGGCGTGGAAGGAAAGGGGAAGAAAAGGACGCCAGAGGAATATTGTATAAATTTACAAAATTAGTTTCGTGTTTGAAAGAGCCAAATGTAAAGGGTGATCATTTGTATATAAATTTTAGCGTTTCTATAAATGGTTTTTATGATTTTTTTGTTTGTACTCATTGTTGTGTTTTTGAAAATTATTTTTGAAGATTTTTTTTCCATTCTTTCTCATGTTTTTGAAAATGATTTTTTTTTTTATTTTTTCCATTCTGTTTCATGTTTTTAAAAATGTTTTTTTTTTTATTTTTTCTGTACTCATTGTTGTGTTTTTGGAAATGAATTTTTTTTTTTAGATTTTTTCCATTCCTACTCGTTTTTAAAAATGATTTTTCATGAATTTTTAATCTGTCGTGTTTTTGATGATGAATTTTATGAATTTTTGCCCATTGTCTTGTTTTTTTTAGAAATGATTTTTATGATTAGTTTTTCTTCATTCTCGTGTTTCTTAAAATGATGTTTATGAATTTATATTCATTTTGATGTTTTTGAAAATGATTTTTTATGAATTTTGACACGTTTTTAAGAATGATTTTTATAGTTTTTCACTCATTACTGTGTTTTAAAAATTATTTTTTATTTTTTTCACTTTCTCGTGTTTTTAGAAATGATTTT
>NC_092268.1:11728688-11733688 GCF_036320965.1 Panulirus ornatus
AGCTGGCCCACTGGTGGTGGTGGTGGGTTGGTCGCTGGCCCACTGGTCGTCGTGTGACGTCATATTCCTCTGGTTTTGCTGTTTGTTATTTTTGTTTGTAACTTGTTTACGTTGTCGTCTGCTGTCTCGTTGTCTCGTTACTTTTGGCGTTATTTATGAAGTTATTTTTGGCGTTACTTGTGGGGTTACTTTTGGCGTTATTTATGAAGTTGTTTTGGCGATGTTTATGAAGTTATTTTTTGGCGTTTCTTATGGAGTTATTTTTGGCGTTTCTTATGGAGTTATTTTTGGCGTTACTTATGGAGTTATTTTTGGCGTTATTTATGAAGTTATTTTTGGCGTTACTTGTGGGGTTACTTTTGGCGTTATTTATGAAGTTGTTTTGGCGATGTTTATGAAGTTATTTTTTGGCGTTTCTTATGGAGTTATTTTTGGCGTTTCTTATGGAGTTATTTTTGGCGTTACTTATGGAGTTATTTTTGGCGTTATTTATGAAGTTATTTTTGGCGTTACTTGTGGGGTTACTTTTGGCGTTATTTATGAAGTTGTTTTGGCGATGTTTATGAAGTTATTTTTTGGCGTTTCTTATGGAGTTATTTTTGGCGTTTCTTATGGAGTTATTTTTGGCGTTACTTATGGAGTTATTTTTGGCGTTATTTATGAAGTTATTTTTGGCGTTACTTGTGGGGTTACTTTTGGCGTTATTTATGAAGTTATTTTGGCGATGTTTATGAAGTTATTTTTGGCGTTTCTTATGGAGTTATTTTTGGCGTTACTTTTGGCGTTATTTATGAAGTTATTTTTGGCGTTACTTGTGGGGTTACTTTTGGCGTTATTTATGAAGTTATTTTGGCGATGTTTATGAAGTTATTTTTGGCGTTTCTTATGGAGTTATTTTTGGCGTTATTTATGGAGTTACTTTTGGCGTTATTCTTGAAGTTATTTTTGGCGTTATTTTTGGTGTTATCTATAAAGTGATTTTTGGCGTTTCTTATGGAGTTATTTTTGGCGTTACTTATGGAGTTATTTTTGGCGTTATTTATGGAGTTGATTTTGGCGTTATGGAGTTAATTTTAGCGTTCTTTATGGCGTTTGTTTTGGCGTAATGTTTGGCGTTATTTATGTGTTACCCGATTTTCTCGTCCGCATTTCCATCTTCTTTCCCTTATTTTTCCTGGTCTTATTTTTTTTCTATAATTCCTCATCGTATTTGTAACGGGATTGCCGAGACACACAGGGGACTGGTCGACTGGTCGATTGTTAGCCCAGACACGAAGGAGACTGGTCGACTGGTCGACTATTAGTCTGGACACGAAGGGGACTGGTCGATTGTTAGCCCAGACAGGAAGGGGACTGGTCGATTGTTAGCCCAGACAGGAAGGGGACTGGTCGATTGTTAGCCCAGACAGGAAGGGGACTGGTCTGGTCGACTATTAGTTTGGACACGAAGGGGACTGGTCGACCAATTGACTGGACACGAGAGTGACTGGTCGACTGGTTGACTGTGTGGTCCTGTAGCTGTTGGTTACGCCTCTAACCAGATTGGTTGACTGTATGTAGCCCAGTCACCAGACGTGTCCGTCTGGTAGTCTGCTTAAACTGGTCGACTCTGCTTAAGCTGGTCGACTCCTGTGCTCAAACTGGTCGACTCCTGTGCTCAAACTGGTCGACTCCTCTGCTCAAACTGGTCGACTCCTCTGCTTAAACTGGTCGACTCTGCTTAAGCTGGTCGACTCCTGTGCTCAAACTGGTCGACTCCTCTGCTCAAACTGGTCGACTCCTCTGCTCAAACTGGTCGACTCTCTGCTTAAACTGGTCGACTCCTCTGCTTAAACTGGTCGACTCCTCTGCTGGAACTGGTTGGCTCCTCTGCTTAAACTGGTCGACTCCTCTACTTAAACTGGTCGACTCCTCTGCTTAAACTGGTCGACTCCTCTGCTCAAACTGGTCGACTCCTCTACTTAAACTGGTCGACTCCTCTGCTCAAACTGGTCGACTCCTCTGCTCAAACTGGTCGACTCCTCTGCTCAAACTTGTCGACTCTCTGCTTAAACTGGTCGACTCCTCTGCTTAAACTGGTCGACTCCTCTGCTGGAACTGGTTGGCTCCTCTGCTTAAACTGGTCGACTCCTCTACTTAAACTGGTCGACTCCTCTGCTTAAACTGGTCGACTCCTCTGCTCAAACTGGTCGACTCCTCTACTTAAACTGGTCGACTCCTCTGCTCAAACTGGTCGACTCCTCTACTTAAACTGGTCGACTCCTCTGCTCAAACTGGTCGACTCCTCTGCTCAAACTGGTCGACTCCTCTACTTAAACTGGTCGACTCCTCTGCTCAAACTGGTCGACTCCTCTGCTCAAACTGGTCGACTCCTCTGCTCAAACTGGTCGACTCCTCTGCTTAAACTGGTCGACTCCTCTACTTAAACTGGTCGACTCCTTTGCTTAAACTGGTCGACTCCTCTGCTCAAACTGGTCGACTCCTCTGCTTAAACTGGTCGACTCCTCTACTTAAACTGGTCGACTCCTCTGCTTAAACTGGTCGACTCCTCTGCTGGAACTGGTCGACTCCTCTACTTAAACTGGTCGACTCCTCTGCTTAAACTGGTGACTCCTCTGCTCAAACTGGTCGACTCCTCTACTTAAACTGGTTGACTCCTCTGCTTAAACTGGTCGACTCCTCTGCTCAAACTGGTCGACTCCTCTACTTAAACTGGTCGACTCCTCTGCTTAAACTGGTCGACTCCTCTACTTAAACTGGTCGACTCCTCTGCTTAAACTGGTCGACTCCTCTGCTCAAACTGGTCGACTCCTCTGCTCAAACTGGTCGACTCCTCTGCTTAAACTGGTCGACTCCTCTGCTGGAACTGGTCGACTCCTCTACTTAAACTGGTCGACTCCACTGCTTAAACTGGTCGACTCCTCTGCTCAAACTGGTCGACTCCTCTACTTAAACTGGTTGACTCCTCTGCTTAAACTGGTCGACTCCTCTGCTCAAACTGGTCGACTCCTCTACTTAAACTGGTCGACTCCTCTGCTTAAACTGGTCGACTCCTCTACTTAAACTGGTCGACTCCTCTGCTTAAACTGGTCGACTCCTCTGCTCAAACTGGTCGACTCCTCTACTTAAACTGGTCGACTCCTCTGCTTAAACTGGTCGACTCCTCTGCTCAAACTGGTCGACTCCTCTACTTAAACTGGTCGACTCCTCTGCTGAAACTGGTCGACTCCTCTACTTAAACTGGTCGACTCCTCTGCTTAAACTGGTCGACTCCTCTGCTCAAACTGGTCGACTCCTCTACTTAAACTGGTCGACTCCTCTGCTTAAACTGGTCGACTCCTCTGCTCAAACTGTCGACTCGACTCTTCTGCTTAAACTGGGTCGACTCCTCTACTTAAACTGGTCGACTCTCTACTTAAAACTTGCGACTCCTCTACTTAAACTGGTCGACTCCTCTGCTTAACTGGTCGACTCCTCTGCTGGAACTGTCGACTCCTCTACTTAAACTGGTCGACTCTCTGACTAAACTGGTCGACTCTCTGCTTAAACTGGTCGACTCCTCTACTTAAACTGGTCGACTCCTCTACTTAAACTGGTCGACTCCTCTACTTAAACTGGTCGACTCCTCTGCTTAAACTGGTCGACTCCTCTGCTTAAACTGGTCGACTCCTCTTGCTTAAACTGGTCGACTCCTCTGCTTAAACTGGTCGACTCCTCTACTTAAACTGGTCGACTCTCTGTCTTAAACTGGTCGACTCCTCTGACTTAAACTGGTCGACTCCTCTGCTTAAACTGGTCGACTCCTCTACTTAAACTGGTCGACTCCTCTACTTAAACTGGTCGACTCCTCTCTCAAACTGGTCGACTCCTCTACTTAAACTGTCGACTCCTCTGCTAATACTGGTCGACTCCCTCTGCTCAAACTGGTCGACTCCTCTGCTTAAACTGGTCGACTCCTCTGCTGGAACTGGTCGACTCCTCTACTTAAAAATGGTCGACTCCACTGCTTAAACTGGTCGACTCCTCTGCTAAACTGGTCGACTCCTCTACTTAAACTGGTGACTCCTCTGCTTAAACTGGTCGACTCCTCTGCTCAAACTGGTCGACTCCTCTACTTAAACTGGGTCGACTCCTCTGCTTAAACTGGTCGACTCCTCTACTTAAACTGGTCGACTCCTCTGCTTAAACTGGTCGACTCCTCTGCTTAAACTGGTCGACTCCTCTACTTAAACTGGTCGACTCCTGTACTTAAAGTGGTCGACTCCTCTGCTGAAACTGGTCGACTCCTCTGCTTAAACTGGTCGACTCCTCTGCTTAAACTGGTCGACTCCTCTACTTAAACTGGTCGACTCTCTGCTTAAACTGGTCGACTCCTCTACTTAAACTGGTCGACTCCTCTGCTTAAACTGGTCGACTCCTCTGCTGAAACTGGTCGACTCTGCGTGTTTTTGGCACTGACCCGCACGTGACTCACACACACACATATATGGGGGGGGGGGGGTGTTGATTAGGGGGGGAGGGGAGGGGTGGGGGTAGGAGGAGGGGGGGTGGTGCGGGGTAGGAGGGGGAGGGGGAGGAGGGGAACCACCAGCATCCCCCTCCCCTTCCCCCTTCCCCCTTCCCCCTCCCCCTCTCTCCCCCCCCCCCCCCTGCTGGTAGGGTTGGTTGGTTGTTTGTTCAAGCCTTGTCAATAAGCCACTAACACCCACCCCCCCCCTCCCCCTGTAGCTAGGGAGGGAGGGGGGGGGAGGTGAGGGAGAGCAGGCCCTTCCCCCCCTCCCTCCCCGCCCCTTACCCATACTATGGGGGGGGAGGGGAGGATAGACGGGCAATCCTCCCCCCCCCCTAGTGTATATAGGGGAGGGGAGGGGAGGAGGAAGAGCGTACCTCCTCCCTCCCCCCCCTAGCAACACTAGGGGGGGGAGCACTTCTCTCCCCCCCACCCCACCTTTGCGACACCAGGGGGGGAGGAAAACCTTGCCCCTCCCCCTAGCTATACT
>NC_092268.1:11738688-11741188 GCF_036320965.1 Panulirus ornatus
CTGGTGTGTGACGCTACCTACAGCTGGAGGGCTGGTGTGTGACGCTACCTACTGCTGGAGGGCTGGTGTGTGACGCTACCTACAGCTGGAGGGCTGGTGTGTGACGCTACCTACAGCTGGAGGGCTGGTGTGTGACGCTACCTACAGCTGGAGGGCAGGTGTAACGCTACCTATAGCTGGAGGGCTGGTGTGTGACACTACCTACAGCTGGAGGGCGGGTGTGTGACGCTACCTACAGCTGGAGGGCAGGTGTGTGACGCTACCTACAGCTGGAGGGCGGGTGTGACGCTACCTATAGCTGGAGGGCTGGTGTGTGACGCTACATACAGCTGGAGGGTGGGGATGTGACGGTACCTACAGCTGGAGGGCTGGTGTGTGACGCTACCTATAGCTGGAGGGCTGGTGTGTGACGCTACCTACAGCTGGAGGGCTGGTGTGTGACGCTACCTACAGCTGGAGGGCTGGTGTGTGACGCTCCCTACAGCTGGAGGGCTGGTGTGTGACGCTACCAACAGCTGGAGGGCGGGTGTGACGCTACCTATAGCTGGAGGGCTGGTGTGTGACGCTACCTACAGCTGGAGGGTGGGGATGTGACGGTACCTACAGCTGGAGGGCTGGTGTGTGACGCTACCTATACCTGGAGGGCTGGTGTGTGACGCTACCTACAGCTGGAGGGCTGGTGTGTGACGCTACCTACAGCTGGAGGGCTGGTGTGTGACGCTACCTAAGCTGGAGGGCTGGTGTGTGACGCTACCTACAGCTGGAGGGCTGGTGTGTGACGCTACCTACAGCTGGAGGGCTGGTGTGTGACGCTACCTACAGCTGGAGGGCGGGTGTGACGCTACCTATAGCTGGGGGGCTGGTGTGACGCTACCTACAGCTGGAGGACGGGGATGTGACGGTACCTATAGCTGGAGGGCTGGTGTGACGGTACCTACAGCTGGAGGGATGGTGTGTGACGGTACCTACAGCTGGAGGGTTGGTGGGACGCTACCTGTAGCTAGAGGGCTGGTGTGACGCTACCTACAGCTGGAGGGCGGGTGTGTGACGGTACCTACAGCTGGAAGGCTGGTGTAACGCTACCTACAGCTGGAGGGCGGGTGTGACGCTACCTACAGCTGGAGGGCGGGTGTGACGCCACCTACAGCTAGAGGGCGGGTGTGACGGTACCTACAGCTGGAGGGCGGGTGTGTGACAGTACCTACAGCTGGAGGGCGGGTGTGACGGTACCTACAGCTGGAGGGCTGGTGTGACGCTACCTACAGCTGGAGGGCTGGTGTGACGCTACCTACAGCTGGAGGGCTGGTGTGACGCTACCTACAGCTGGAGGGCTGGTGTGACGCTACCTACAGCTGGAGGGCTGGTGTGACGCTACCTACTGGTGGAGGTCGGGTGTGCGACGGTTTCTACAGCTGGAGGGCTGGTGTGTGACGCTACCTACTGCTGGAGGGCTAGTGTGACGCTACCTACAGCTGGAGGGCAGATGTGACGCTACCTACAGCTGGAGGGCTGGTGTGTGACGCTACCTACAGCTGGAGGGCTGGTGTGTGACGCTACCTACAGCTGGAGGGCTGGTGTGTGACGCTACCTACAGCTGGAGGGCTGGTGTGACGCTACCTACAGCTGGAGGGCTGGTATGACGCTACCTACAGCTGCAGGGTGGGTGTGTGACGCTACCTACAGCTGGAGGGCTAGTGTGACGCTACCTACAGCTGGAGGGCTGGTGTGACGCTACCTACAGCTGGAGGGCTGGTGTGTGACGCTACCTACAGCTGGTGTGTGACGGTACCTAGTAATATGAGCATTATCTACAGCTGGATAAAGACATATTTATCAATATCTTAATATATAAAATACATGTTCGTAAACCAATTAAATAATTGGTAATTTTGGATTATCGTAGATTGGTAAATAGGGCGAAGTTGGTTTGTTGATATAATCAAATAACTTAGATTTAGAAATTATGGTGTCATAGATAAAGATATTAAGTTAAATTACTTAGATTTAGAAATTATGATGACATAGATAAAGATATTAAGTTAAATAACTTAGATTTAGAAATTATGGTGACATAGATAAACATATTAAGTTAAATAACTTAGATTTAGAAATTATTGTGACAGATGAACATATTAGATTAAATAAATTAGATTTAGAAATTATTTTGACATAGATAAACATATTAAGTTAGATAACTTAGATTTAGAAATTATGGTGACATAGGTAAACATATTATATTAGATAACTTAGACTTAGAAATTATGGTGACATAGATAAACATTGATGAATAAGATTGTGTGAGATGTATTCTAAAATATTATTATTCAAATTGGTGGACTCAAAAAAAATTGAAATTGTGGAGTATTTTGGGTTGGAAAATGTGGTTAGCGTTGTCAGGAGCCGCCATGCACACCACCTGGTTTACGTCTTGCTGGCAACCAACCTTCTGTTTTCTTTCTGTTTTTTTTTTTTTTTTACAGGCGTAAAGAAAACGTGTGTC
>NC_092268.1:11748688-11751188 GCF_036320965.1 Panulirus ornatus
TTTTACCCCCCCCCCCCCCATGCTGTGCTGTGGCCCATCGTAGGGAAGGTGTGGGTTCGAACCTCAGTAGACTGGTGTAGAAGGGATCGAACCCTGCCCATAAATTGGGAGTTTAAGAGTTCGATCTTCAACTAATTGGTGTAGAAGGCATCGAACCCTGCCCATAAATTGGGAGTTTAAGAGTTTGATCTTCAACTGATTGGTGTAGAAGGCATCGAACCCTGCCCATAAATTGGGAGTTTGAGTGTTCGATCTTCAACTAATCGGTGTAGAAGCGATCGAACCCTGCCCATAAATAGGGGGTTTTAAGGCTTCGATCTTCAACTAATTGGTGTAGAAAGGATCGAACCCTGCCCATAAATTGGGAGTTTAAGAGTTTGATCTTCAACTAATCGGTGTAGAAGGCATCGAACCCTGCCCAGAAATTGGGAGTTTAAGTGTTCGATCTTCAACTAATCGGTGTAGAAGGCATCGAACCCTGCCCATAAATAGGGAGTTTAAGAGTTTGATCTTCAACTAATTGGTGTAGAAGGGATCGAACCCTGCCCATATTGGGGAATCTGTTATGTCGTACTGGGCCACACGACAGAGTGCAACGTGTTAGCCCCTCTATGAAGAAGACGGAAGGTTCAGATTTCCATGTGGCTCTGCGTGACCATTCCTGTAATAGTTGGCTGTTTTGGCTCCTGTCTTGCACGACAGTACGACCCTTGAACACGACGGTATACGACCCTTGAACACGACGGTATACGACCCTTGAACACGACGGTATACGACCCTTGAACACGACGGTATACGACCCTTGAACACGACGGTATACGACCCTTGAACACGACGGTATACGACCCTTGAACACGACGGTATACGACCCTTGAACACGACGGTATACGACCCTTGAACACGACGGTATACGACCCTTGAACACGACGGTATACGACCCTTGAACACGACGGTATACGACCCTTGAACACGACGGTATACGACCCTTGAACACGACGGTATACGACCCTTGAACACGACGGTATACGACCCTTGAACACGACGGTATACGACCCTTGAACACGACGGTATACGACCCTTGTGCACGACGGATACGACCCTTGTACACGACAGTATACGACCCTTGAACACGACGGTATACGACCCTTGAACACGACGGTATACAACCCTTGAACACGACGGTATACGACCCTTGTACACGACGGTATACGACCCTTGAACACGACGGTATACGACCCTTGGACACGACGGTATACGACCCTTGAACACGACGGTATACGACCCTTGAACACGACGGTATACAACCCTTGAACACGACGGTATGCGACCCTTGAACACGACGGTATACGACCCTTGAACACGACGGTATACGACCCTTGAACACGACGGTATACAACCCTTGAACACGACGGTATACGACCCTTGAACACGACGGTATACGACCCTTGAACACGACGGTATACGACCCTTGAACACGACGGTATACAACCCTTGAACACGACGGTATACGACCCTTGAACACGACGGTATACGACCCTTGAACACGACGGTATACGACCCTTGAACACGACGGTATACGACCCTTGAACACGACGGTATACAACCCTTGAACACGACGGTATACGACCCTTGAACACGACGGTATACGACCCTTGAACACGACGGTATACGACCCTTGAACGCGGTATACGACCCTTGAACACGACGGTATACGACCCTTCCTCTTCCTTCTCTTTCTCTTCCTCTTCTTCCTCCCCCTCCTCCTCCTCCTCCTCCTCAGTCAGTGTTACCAACGATACCACAATTTCCTCTTGCCACATCAGGGCCACACATCCCCCCCCCCCTTCCTCAGGAAGCCATGCTGGCTTCTGCCCACAACAGTGGAGTGGGTCAGGCAGTGCTGTGGTGGGTGTACAGTGGGTCAGGCAGTGCTGTGGTGGGTGTACAGTGGGTCAGGTAGTGCTGTGGTGGGTGTACAGTGGGTCAGGCAGTGCTGTGGTGGGTGTACAGTGGGTCAGGTAGTGCTGTGGTGGGTGTACAGTGGGTCAGGCAGTGCTGTGGTGGGTGTACAGTGGGTCAGGCAGTGCTGTGGTGGGTGTACAGTGGGTCAGGCAGTGCTGTGGTGGGTGTACAGTGGGTCAGGTAGTGCTGTGGTGGGTGTACAGTGGGTCAGGTAGTGCTGTGGTGGGTGTACAGTGGGTCAGGCAGTGCTGTGGTGGGTGTACAGTGGGTCAGGTAGTGCTGTGGTGGGTGTACAGTGGGTCAGGCAGTGCTGTGGTGGGTGTACAGTGGGTCAGGCAGTGCTGTGGTGGGTGTACAGTGGGTCAGGTAGTGCTGTGGTGGGTGTACAGTGGGTCAGGCAGTGCTGTGGTGGGTGTACAGTGGGTCAGGCAGTGCTGTGGTGGGTGTACAGTGGGTCAGGCAGTGCTGTGGTGGGTGTACAGTGGGTCAGGCAGTGCTGTGGTGGGTGTACAGTGGGTCAGGCAGTGCTGTGGTGGGT
>NC_092268.1:11758688-11768688 GCF_036320965.1 Panulirus ornatus
TAGCAGGGAAGGTGTCGTCCATCTGGTCGATCTGGCAGGGAAGGTGTCGTCCATCTGGTCGATCTAGCAGGGAAGGTGTCGTCCATCGGGTCGATCTGGCAGGGAAGGTGTCGTCCATCTGGTCGATCTAGCAGGGAAGGTGTCGTCCATCTGGTCGATATGGCAGGGAAGGTGTCGTCCATCTGGTCGATCTGGCAGGGAAGGTGTCGTCCATCTGGTCGATCTGGCAGGGAAGGTGTCGTCCATCTGGTCGATATGGCAGGGAAGGTGTCGTCCATCTGGTCGATCTGGCAGGGAAGGTGTCGTCCATCTGGCAGGGAAGGTGTCGTCCATCTGGTCGATGTGGCAGGGAAGGTGTGGTCGTACTGGCAGGGAAGGTGTCGTCCATCTGGTCGATCTGGCAGGGAAGGTGTCGTCGATCTGGCAGGGAAGGTGTCGTCCATCTGGTCGATGTGGCAGGGAAGGTGTGGTCGTACTGGCAGGGAAGGTGTCGTCCATCTGGCAGGGTCGTGGTGATTCCTGGGGTCATGTTGTTGTTGTTGTTGTGTGTGTGTTTGTGTGTACGTTTCATGATATCTACATATCCCATAAGCACTCAGACCATACATATGTATTTATATAAATCATTAACCAGTTTATTCTTATGTGTTTCCTCCAATATATATATATATATATATATATATATATATATATATATATATATATATATATATATATATATATATATATATAAAGGGCAAATGAGAGTTGGGGTGAGAGAGTATCATTAAATTTTAGGGAGAATAAAAAGATGTTCTGGAAGGAGGTAAATAAAGTGCGTAAGACAAGGGAGCAAATGGGAACTTCAGTGAAGGGGGCAAATGGGGAGGTGATAACAAGTAGTGGTGATGTGAGAAGGAGATGGAGTGAGTATTTTGAAGGTTTGTTGAATGTGTTTGATGATAGAGTGGCAGATATAGGGTGTTTTGGTCGAGGTGGTGTGCAAAGTGAGAGGGTTAGGGAAAATGATTTGGTAAACAGAGAAGAGGTAGTAAAAGCTTTGCGGAAGATGAAAGCCGGCAAGGCAGCAGGTTTGGATGGTATTGCAGTGGAATTTATTAAAAAAGGGGGTGACTGTATTGTTGACTGGTTGGTAAGGTTATTTAATGTATGTATGACTCATGGTGAGGTGCCTGAGGATTGGCGGAATGCGTGCATAGTGCCATTGCACAAAGGCAAAGGGGATAAGAGTGAGTGCTCAAATTACAGAGGTATAAGTTTGTTGAGTATTCCTGGTAAATTATATGGGAGGGTATTGATTGAGAGGGTGAAGGCATGTACAGAGCATCAGATTGGGGAAGAGCAGTGTGGTTTCAGAAGTGGTAGAGGATGTGTGGATCAGGTGTTTGCTTTGAAGAATGTATGTGAGAAATACTTAGAAAAGCAAATGGATTTGTATGTAGCATTTATGGATCTGGAGAAGGCATATGATAGAGTTGATAGAGATGCTCTGTGGAAGGTATTAAGAATATATGGTGTGGGAGGCAAGTTGTTAGAAGCAGTGAAAAGTTTTTATCGAGGATGTAAGGCATGTGTACGTGTAGGAAGAGAGGAAAGTGATAGGTTCTCAGTGAATGTAGGTTTGCGGCAGGGGTGTGTGATGTCTCCATGGTTGTTTAATTTGTTTATGGATGGGGTTGTTAGGGAGGTGAATGCAAGAGTTTTGGAAAGAGGGGCAAGTATGAAGTCTGTTGGGGATGAGAGAGCTTGGGAAGTGAGTCAGTTGTTGTTCGCTGATGATACAGCGCTGGTGGCTGATTCATGTGAGAAACTGCAGAAGCTGGTGACTGAGTTTGGTAAAGTGTGTGGAAGAAGAAAGTTAAGAGTAAATGTGAATAAGAGCAAGGTTATTAGGTACAGTAGGGTTGAGGGTCAAGTCAATTGGGAGGTGAGTTTGAATGGAGAAAAACTGGAGGAAGTGAAGTGTTTTAGATATCTGGGAGTGGATCTGGCAGCGGATGGAACCATGGAAGCGGAAGTGAATCATAGGGTGGGGGAGGGGGCGAAAATTCTGGGAGCCTTGAAGAATGTGTGGAAGTCGAGAACTTTATCTCGGAAAGCAAAAATGGGTATGTTTGAAGGAATAGTGGTTCCAACAATGTTGTATGGTTGCGAGGCGTGGGCTATGGATAGAGTTGTGCGCAGGAGGATGGATGTGCTGGAAATGAGATGTTTGAGGACAATGTGTGGTGTGAGGTGGTTTGATCGAGTGAGTAACGTAAGGGTAAGAGAGATGTGTGGAAATAAAAAGAGCGTGGTTGAGAGAGCAGAAGAGGGTGTTTTGAAATGGTTTGGGCACATGGAGAGAATGAGTGAGGAAAGATTGACCAAGAGGATATATGTGTCGGAGGTGGAGGGAACAAGGAGAAGAGGGAGACCAAATTGGAGGTGGAAAGATGGAGTGAAAAAGATTTTGTGTGATCGGGGCCTGAACATGCAGGAGGGTGAAAGGAGGGCAAGGAATAGAGTGAATTGGAGCGATGTGGTATACCGGGGTTGACGTGCTGTCAGTGGATTGAATCAAGGCATGTGAAGCGTCTGGGGTAAACCATGGAAAGCTGTGTAGGTATGTATATTTGCGTGTGTGGACGTATGTATATACATGTGTATGGGGGGGGGTTGGGCCATTTCTTTCGTCTGTTTCCTTGCGCTACCTCGCAAACGCGGGAGACAGCGACAAAGTATAATAATATATATATATATATATATATATATATATATATATATATATATATATATATATATATATATATATATATATATATATATATATATGTGTGTGTGTGAATATATATATATATATATATATATATATATATATATATATATATATATATATATATATATATATATATATATACATTGTCGTTATATGTAAAAGATTTACATATTTACTGTGGATAAGAAAATCAGTTTTGGCCGGCCACACACTGGTTGGCCAGGTCATCTCGTTACCTGTGTAATCAAAGGTAATTACCGGTGTGTGTGTGTGTGTGTGTGTGTGTGTGTGTATGTGTGTGTGTGTGTATGTGTGTATGTGTGTGTGTGTATGTGTGTGTGTGTGTGTGTGTGTGTGTGTGTGTGTGTGTGGTGTAGTGATTACATTAAGGGGGGGGGGAGGAAGGGAAGGGGTGTGGGGGTTGGTTGGTTACGTCCCTGTTTGATGACTTGATGATGGGGTGGGGGTTTAAGGGTAAGGGGGGGGGTGAGGAAGCATGATTGGGGTGGGGGATGGAAAGGTGTTAATGGAAGGGGGGAGAGAGGTGTTAATGGAAGGGGGAAAGAAGGTGTTAATGGAAGGGGGGAGAGCGGTGTTAATGGAAGGGGGGGAGAGCGGTGTTAATGGAAGGGGGGAGAGAGGGGTGTTAATGGAAGGGGGAAAGAAAGTGTTAATGGAAGGGGGAGAGGGGTGTTAATGGAAGGGGTAAAGAAGGTGTTAATGGAAGGGGGGAGAGCGGTGTTAATGGAAGGGGGAAAGAAGGTGTTAATGGAAGGGGGGGAGAGAGGGGTGTTAATGGAAGGGGGGAGAGAGGGGTGTTAATAGAAGGGGGAAAGAAGATGTTAATGAAATGGGGGGAGAGGGGGTGTTAATGGAAGGGGGAGAGGGGTGTTAATGGAAGGGGGAAGGTGTTAATGGACTGAGGGAAGAAAGTGTTAATGGAAGGGGGGAGAGGGGTGTTAATGGTAGGGGAAGGTGTAAATGGAAGGGGGGGAGAGAGGGGTGTTAATGGAAGGGGGAAAGAAGATGTTAATGAAAGGGGGGGCGAGGGGGTGTTAATGGAAGGTTGAAAGAAAGTGTTAATGGAAGGGGGAAGAAGGTGTTAATGGAAGGGGGGAGAGAGGGATGTTAATGGAAGGGGGGAGAGGGGTGTTAATGGAAGGGGGAAGAAGGTGGTAATGGAAGGGGAAGAAAGTGTTAATGGAAGGGGGGAGAGAGGGATGTTAATGGAAGGGGGAAAAGATGTTAATGAAAGGGGGGGAGAGGGGGTGTTAATGGAAGGGGGAAAGAAAGTGTTAATGGAAGGGGGAGAGGGATGTTAATGGAAGGGGAGAGAGGGGTGTTAAGGGAAAGGGAGGGTAGTCACATTACTCAAGAGTCGTATCACATTACTCAAGGGTCGTACTCAAAGGGTCGTATCACCGTAGTCAAGGGTCGTCCTCAAAGGGGATTGTATCACATTACTCAAGGGTCGTACTCAAAGGGTCGTATCACCGTACTCAAGGGTCGTACTCAAAGCGGTCGTATCACCGTAGTCAAGGGTCGTACTCAAAGCGGTCGTATCACCGTACTCAAGGGTCGTACTCAAAGGGTCGTATCACCGTACTCAAGGGTCGTACTCAAAGCGGTCGTATCACCGTAGTCAAGGGTCGTACTCAAAGGGTCGTATCACCGTACTCAAGGGTCGTACTCAAAGGGTCGTATCACAGTACTCAAGGGTCGTACTCAAAGGGTCGTATCACAGTACTCAAGGGTCGTACTCAAAGGGTCGTATCACCGTACTCAAGGGTCGTACTCAAAGGGTCGTATCACAGTACTCAAGGGTCGTATCACCGTAGTCAAGGGTCGTCCTCAAAGTGGGTCGTATCACAGTACTCAAGGGTCGTACTCAGAGGGTTGTATTACAATACTCAAGGGTCGTACTCAAAGCGGTCGTATCACCGTAGTCAAGGGTTGTACTCAAAGGGTCGTATCACATTACTCAAAGATCGTACTCAAAGGGTCGTATCACAGTAGTCAAGGGTCGTACTCAAAAGGGTCGTATCACAGTAGTCAAGGGTCGTACTCAAAGGGTCGTATCACATTACTCAAAGGGTCGTACTGGAAAAGTGTCGTATCACAGTAGTCAAGGATTGTACTCAAAGGATCGTATCACCGTAGTCAAGGGTCGTCCTCAAAGGGGGTCGTATCACAGTAGTCAAGGGTCGTACTCAAAAGGGTCGTATCACAGTAGTCAAGGGTCGTACTCAAAGGGTCGTAACACTACTCAAAGGTCGTACTCAAAGGGTCGTATCACAGTAGTCAATGGTCGTACTCAAAGGATCGTATCACCGTAGTCAAGGGTCGTCCTCAAAGTGGGTCGTATCACAGTACTCAAGGGTCGTACTCAGAGGGTTGTATTACAATACTCAAGGGTCGTACTCAAAGCGGTCGTATCACCGTAGTCAAGGGTTGTACTCAAAGGGTCGTATCACATTACTCAAGGGTCGTACTCAAAGGGTCGTATCACAGTAGTCAAGGGTCGTACTCAAAAGGGTCGTATCACAGTAGTCAAGGGTCGTACTCAAAGGGTCGTATCACATTACTCAAAGGGTCGTACTGGAAAAGTGTCGTATCACAGTAGTCAAGGATTGTACTCAAAGGATCGTATCACCGTAGTCAAGGGTCGTCCTCAAAGGGGGTCGTATCACAGTAGTCAAGGGTCGTACTCAAAAGGGTCGTATCACAGTAGTCAAGGGTCGTACTCAAAGGGTCGTAACACTACTCAAAGGTCGTACTCAAAGGGTCGTATCACAGTAGTCAATGGTCGTACTCAAAGGATCGTATCACCGTAGTCAAGGGTCGTCCTCAAAGGGGGTCGTATCACAGTACTCAAGGGTCGTACTCAAAGGGTCGTATCACCGTACTCAAGGCTCGTACTCAAAGGGTCGTATCATATTACTCAATGGTCGTACTCAAAAGGGTCGTATGAGAGTACTCAAGGGTCGTCAAGGGGGTCGTATCACAGTAGTCAAGGGTCGTACTCAAAGGGTTGTATGACATTACTCAAGGGTCGTACTCAAAGGGTCGTATCACCGTACTCAAGGGTCGTATCACAGTAGTCAAGGGTCGTACTCAAAGGGTCGTATCACAGTAGTCAAGGGTCGTACTCAAAGGGTCGTATCACATTACTCAAGGGTCGTACTCAAAGGGTCGTATTATAGTAGTTAAGGGTCGTCCTCAAAGGGGGTCGTATCAGTAGTCAAGGGTCGTATCACAGTACTCAAGGGTTGTACTCAAAGGGTCGTTACACTACTCAAGGGTCGTACTCAGAGGGTCGTATCACAGTCCTCAAGGGTCGTATCACAGTACTGAAATGGCGTAACACCGTAGTCAAGGGTCGTACTCAAAGGGTCGTATCACATTACTCAAGGGTCGTATTACAGTAGTCAAGGGTCGTCCTCAAAGGGGGGTCGTATGACCCTTCACTTGATGGAGGAGGTCGTTCCCTCTGGTTGTATGAGGAAGGCAGGTGTGTATAGAAGGTGATGGAGTTTGTACAACACTGTCTTTGTTGAAAAAGTTCTTGTTTGTGTTTGTCTGTTTGTTGTTTGCCGCCCCCCCCCCCACCCGTTTTCTTTGTGTGCCTTCGTGTTTGCTCACTGGCCAGGCCGACGGTACATAGAAGATGGGAGGAGGAAAGGGGAAGGGAGGACAATAAGACTCCATTTCAGGTCCACAATAACATTTAGTGTGGGCACAATGGTTACCTTTGAGGGTTGCCAACACCTCACGCTCTCTGGCCTTGTTGACCATGCCTTGTCGCCTCTCGGCACGGGAAAGGCCAGGGAGGAGGAGGGGGAGGTGGGTTATGAAGTGTAGGGGGTTATAACAACAGGGGGGGGGAGAGCCCCCCCCCCTCATTGTTGTTGAGAGCCGGGGTCAAGACAATGGTGGTGCGTTGGGGTCAAAGGTCAGGGTTGACCCCTTCCCCTCCCCTTCCCCCCCCCGTACAAGGGTCACGAAATTGGTCATTGGTAACGGCCAGGGTTGACCTAAACCCCTTAACACAAGCCAGGAAGTGATTAATAGTCAATAATACTATTATTATTTCTAATTATATATATATATATATATATATATATATATATATATATATATATATATATATATATATATATATATATATACCTTACCGAAACCACCACTCCCCCCCCTTTCCACCCCCTGGCCCACATGTGGAAAGGGAGCTGTGGTTTCGGTGCATTATTACATGACAGCTAGAGACTGAGTGTGAACCAATGTGGGCCTTTGTTGTCTTTTCCTAGCGCTACCTCGCACACATGCGAGGGGAAAAGGGGGATGTCATTCCATGTGTGGCGAGGTGGCGACGGGAATGGATAAAGGGCAGACAGTATGAATTATGTACATGTGTATATATGTATATGTCTGTGTGTGTATATATATGTATACATTGAGATGTATAGGTATGTATATGTGCGTGTGTGGACGTGTATGTATATACATGTGTATGTGGGTGGGTTGGGCCTATTCTTTCGTGTGTTTCCTGGCGCTACCTCGCTCACGCGGGAGACGGCGACTAAGTATAATAAATAAATAAATATACAATATACCTTACGTGTGTTCTCTCTCAGTGTATCACTATAAAAATCTGTTACATTGTTTCAATTAAAGTGTAAACACGAGAGAGGGTTGGTGTTATTATTTATTTTTTTGTTTACAACACAAGGACGCGAGAGACATTTACAATTTACACATGGTAAACACAGGGAAGTACAGAAAACGGGAAGTACTCAGTGTAAATGCTTTGAGAGACAGACGAGCAAGAGTGTTGTGTTGAGCAAGAGTGTTGTGTTTGTGTTGTGTTGAGCAAGAGTGTTGTGATATGCTGTGTTGTGTTGAGCAAGAGTGTTGTGTTTGTGTTGTGTTGAGCAAGAGTGTTGTGATATGCTATGTTGTGTTGTGTTGAGCTAGAGTGTTGTGTTGAGCAAGAGTGTTGTGATATGCTGTGTTGTGTTTGTGTTCTGTTGAGCAAGAGTGTTGTGATATGCTGTGTTGTGTTTGTGTTGTGTTGAGCAAGAGTGTTGTGATATGCTGTGTTGTGTTTGTGTTGAGCAAGAGTGTTGTGTTTGTGTTGTGTTGAGCAAGAGTGTTGTGATATGCTGTGTTGTGTTTGTGTTGTGTTGAGCAAGAGTGTTGTGTTTGTGTTGTGTTGAGCAAGAGTGTTGTGATATGCTGTGTTGTATTTGTGTTGTGTTGAGTAAGAGTGTTGTGTTGACCAAGAGTGTTGTGATGTGCTGTGTTGAGCAAGAATGTTGTTGTGTTGTATTGTGTTGAGCAAGCGTGTTGTGATGTGCTGTGCTGTTTGTGTTGTCTTGTGTTGAGCAAGAGTGTTGTGTTGTGTTGAGCAAGAGTGTTGTGTTGTGTTGTGTTGAGCAAGAGTGTTGTGTTGTGTTGTGTTGAGCAAGAGTGTTGTGTTGTGTTGTGTTGAGCAATAGTGTTGTGTTGTGTTGAGCAAGTGTTGTGATGTGCTGTGCTGTTTGTGTTGTGTTGTGTTGAGCAAAAGTGTTGTGATGTGCTGTTTGTGTTGTGTTGTGTTGAGCAAAAGTGTTGTGATGTGCTGTGCTGTTTGTGTTGTGTTGTGTTGAACAAAAGTGTTGTGATGTGCTGTTTGTGTTGTGTTGTGTTGAGCAAAAGTGTTGTGATGTGCTGTGCTGTTTGTGTTGTCTTGTGTTGAGCAAGAGTGTTGTGTTGTGTTGAGCAAGAGTGTTGTGTTGTGTTGTGTTGAGCAAGAGTGTTGTGATGTGCTGTGCTGTTTGTGTTGTGTTGAGCAAGTGCTGTGTTGTGTTGTGTTGTGTTGAGCAAGAGTGTTGTGTTGTGTTGTGCTGAGCAAGTGTGTTGTGATGTGCTGTGCTGTTTGTGTTGTCTTATGTTGAGCAAGAGTGTTGTGTTGTGTTGAGCAAGAGTGTTGTGTTGTGTTGAGCAAGAATGTTGTGTTGTGTTGAGCAAGAATGTTGTGATGTGCTGTGCTGTTTGTGTTGTGTTGTGTTGTGTTGTGTTGAGCAAGAGTGTTGTGTTGTGTTGAGCAAGAGTGTTGTGTTGTGTTGTGTTGAGCAAAAGTGTTGTGATGTGCTGTGCTGTTTTTGTTGTGTTTGTGTTGTGTTGAGCAAAAGTGTTGTGTTGAGCAAGAGTGTTGTGATGTGCTGTGCTGTTTGTGTTGTGTTGTGTTGCGCAAGTGTTGTGTTGTGTTGTGTTGAGCAAGAGTGTTGTGATGTGCTGTGCTGTTTGTGTTGTGTTGAGCAAGAGTGTCGTGTTGTGTTGTGTTGCGCAAGTGTTGTGTTGTCTTGTGTTGAGCCAGAGTGTTGTGTCGTGTTGAGCAAGAGTGTTGTGCTGTGTTGTGTTTTGTTGAGCCAGAGTGTTGTGTTGTGTTGTGTTGCAAGACACAGTTATTGCAGTGTGGGTGTTGCAAGGTGTTACAGTACATTAGGGTTGCCCAAGGAGGCCCCACTTTCCCTGCTGCTGTATTGTGGCGCTGAGAGAACACAAGAGGACGCTGTGTATGTCAACACAAGTGTTGATAAGGGTTGTGTTGCTACGTGCCATACTGTGGATATGGGCGTTATCAGACCAGCCGGGGGGTGGGACGATCCCTAGTGATGATAATGGTATACGACCCTTGAACACGACGGTATACGACCCTTGAACACGACGGTATACGACCCTTGAACACGACGGTATACGACCCTTGAACACGGCGGTATACGACCCTTGAACACGACGGTATACGACCCTTGAACACGACGGTATACGACCCTTGAACACGACGGTATACGACCCTTGAACACGACGGTATACGACCCTTGAACACGACGGTATACGACCCTTGAACACGACGGTATACGACCCTTGAACACGACGGTATACGACCCTTGAACACGGCGGTATACGACCCTTGAACACGACGGTATACGACCCTTGAACACGACGGTATACGACCCTTGAACACGACGGTATACGACCCTTGAACACGACGGTATACGACCCTTGAGCACGACGGTATACGACCCTTGAACACGACGGTATGACCCTTGAACACGACGGTATACGACCCTTAACACGACGGTATACGACCCTTGAACACGACGGTATACGACCCTTGAACACGACGGTATACGACCCTTGAACACGACGGTATACGACCCTTGAACACGACGGTATACGACCCTTGAACACGACGGTATA
>NC_092268.1:11781709-11784539 GCF_036320965.1 Panulirus ornatus
TCCTCCCCCCATATCCTCCCCATTCCCTCCCCAATATCCTCCCCCCATTCCCTCCCCCCATTCCCTCCCCTCATTCCCTTCCCCATTCCCCCCCTATCCCCTCTTCCCATTCCCTCCCATTCCTCTCCCCATATCCTCCCCCATTCCCTCCCCATATCCTCCCCCCATTCCCTCCCCCCATTCCCTTCCCCATTCCTTCCCATTCCCTCCCCATTCCCTCCCCATCCCTCTCCCCATATCCTCCCCCATTTCCTCCCCATATCCTCCCCCCATTCCCTCTCCCTATTCCCTTCCCCATTCCCTCCCCATTTCCTCTCCCCCATTCCCTTCCCCATTCCCTCCCCATTCCTCCCACCATATCCTCCCCATTCCCTCCCCAATATCCTCCCCCCATTCCCTCCCCCTATTCCCTTCCCTCATTTCCTTCCCCATTTCCTCTCCCCATTCCTCCCCCCATATCCCCCCCATTCCCTCCCCCCCATATCCCTCCCCTATCCCCTCCCCCATTCCCTCTCCCCATTCCTCTCCCCATTCCCTCTCCCCCATTCCCCTCCCCCCCATTCCCCTCCCCCCATTCCCCTCCCCCCCCATTCCCCTCCCTCCCCCATTCCAGATTTCTTAAGCTTAAATGGATGACCGTGTTGGTCGCTGCCATATGGTAACTCTTTAGAATTTCCGCCCTTAAGGCCAGTGTGTGTGTGGGAGCCGGGCCAATACAATGGTCGATACTTGACGACAGGTCTCCGGGGGAAAATGGGAGGTGGGTTGACGGCTGGCATGTCTTCCACAGAAAATGGGAGTTCGGTTGGGGTCCAAAATGTTCGAGAAAACGGGAGTTCGGTTAAAGACCTGTATGTTCTAGAGAAAATGGGAGTTGTTTGAAGAGCAATATGTTCTAGAGAAAATGGGAGTTGTTTGAAGACCAATGTGTTCTAGAGAAAATGGGAGTTGGTTGAAGACCAATGTGTTCTAGAGAAAATGGGAGTTGGTTGAAGACCAATATGTTGTAGAGAAAATGGGAGTTGTTTGAAGAGCAATATGTTCTAGAGAAAATGGGAGTTGGTTGAAGAGCAATATGTTGTAGAGAAAATGGGAGTTGTTTGAAGAGCAATATGTTCTGGAGAAAATGGGAGTTGGTTGAAGAGCAATATGTTCTAGAGAAAATGGGAGTTGGTTGAAGAGCAATATGTTGTAGAGAAAATGGGAGTTGGTTGAAGAGCAATATGTTCTAGAGAAAATGGGAGTTTGGTTGAAGAGCAATATGTTCTGGAGAAAATGGGAGTTGGTTGAAGACCAATATGTTCTGGAGAAAATGGGAGTTGTTTGAAGAGCAATATGTTCTAGAGAAAATGGGAGTTGGTTGAAGAGCAATATGTTGTAGAGAAAATGGGAGTTGTTTGAAGAGCAATATGTTCTAGAGAAAATGGGAGTTGTTTGAAGAGCAATATGTTCTAGAGAAAATGGGAGTTGGTTGAAGAGCAATATGTTGTAGAGAAAATGGGAGTTGTTTGAAGAGCAATATGTTCTAGAGAAAATGGGAGTTGTTTGAAGAGCAATATGTTCTAGAGAAAATGGGAGTTGGTTGAAGAGCAATATGTTGTAGAGAAAATGAGAGTTGGTTGAAGAGCAATATGTTGTAGAGAAAATGGGAGTTGTTTGAAGAGCAATATGTTGTAGAGAAAATGGGAGTTGTTTGAAGAGCAATATGTTCTAGAGAAAATGGGAGTTTGGTTGAAGAGCAATATGTTCTAGAGAAAATGGGAGTTGTTTGAAGAGCAATATGTTCTAGAGAAAATGGGAGTTTGGTTGAAGAGCAATATGTTCTGGAGAAAATGGGAGTTTGGTTGAAGAGCAATATGTTCTGGAGAAAATGGGAGTTGTTTGAAGAGCAATATGTTCTAGAGAAAATGGGAGTTTGGTTGAAGAGCAATATGTTCTGGAGAAAATGGGAGTTGGTTGAAGACCAATATGTTCTGGAGAAAATGGGAGTTGTTTGAAGAGCAATATGTTCTAGAGAAAATGGGAGTTGGTTGAAGAGCAATATGTTGTAGAGAAAATGGGAGTTGTTTGAAGAGCAATATGTTCTAGAGAAAATGGGAGTTGTTTGAAGAGCAATATGTTCTAGAGAAAATGGGAGTTGGTTGAAGAGCAATATGTTGTAGAGAAAATGGGAGTTGTTTGAAGAGCAATATGTTCTAGAGAAAATGGGAGTTGTTTGAAGAGCAATATGTTCTAGAGAAAATGGGAGTTGGTTGAAGAGCAATATGTTGTAGAGAAAATGAGAGTTGGTTGAAGAGCAATATGTTGTAGAGAAAATGGGAGTTGTTTGAGGGAGCAATATTGTTCTAGAGATAAATGGGGTGGTTGGTTGAAGAGCAATATGTTGTAGAGAAAATGGGAGTTGTTTGAAGAGCAATATTGTTGTAGAGAAAATGGGAGTTGTTTGAAGAGCAATATGTTCTAGAGAAAATGGGAGTTGGTTGAAGAGCAATATGTTGTAGAGAAAATGGGAGTTTTTTTGAAGAGCAATATGTTCTAGAGAAAATGGGAGTTGTTTGGAAGACCCAATATGTTCTAGAGAAAATGGGAGTTGGTTGAAGAGCAATATGTTGTAGAGAAAAAGGGAGTTGGTTTGAAGAGCAATATGTTGTAGAGAAAATGGGAGTTGGTTGAAGAGCAATATGTTGTAGAGAAAATGGGGAGTTGTTTGAAGAGCAATATGTTCTAGAGAAAATGGGAGTTGGTTGAAGAGCAATATGTTGTAGAAAAAATGGGAGTTGTTTGAAGAGCAATATGTTGTAGAGAGAATGGGAGTTGTTTAAATGAGCAA
>NC_092268.1:11784639-11792139 GCF_036320965.1 Panulirus ornatus
GGGTGGTTGTTTGGTTATTGGGGGTGTTGTGGTTTTGTGGGTGTTGTGGTTGTGTTTTGCTGGGGTGGTTTTGGTTGTGGTTTTTGCGGGGTGGGTTTTGGTTGTGGTTATTGCTGGGGTGGTTGTGGTTACTGTTGGGGTGGTTGTGGTTATTGCTGGGGTGTTGTGGTTGTGATTATTGCTGGGGTGGTTGTGGTTGTGGTTATTGCTGGGTGGTTGTGTTGTGGTTATTGCTGGGGTGGTTGTGGTTAACTGTTGGGGTGGTTGTGGTTATTGCTGGGGTAGTTGTGGTTGTGATTATTGCTGGGGTGGTTGTGGTTGTGGTTGTTGCTGGGGTGGTTGTGGTTGTGGTTATTGCTGGGGTGGTTGTGGTTACTGTTGGGGTGGTTGTGGTTATTGCTGGGGTAGTTGTGGTTGTGATTATTGCTGGGGTGGTTGTGGTTGTGGTTATTGCTGGGGTGGTTGTGGTTGTGGTTATTGCTGGGTGGTTGTGGTTACTGTTGGGGTGGTTGTGGTTATTGCTGGGGTAGTTGTGGTTGTGATTATTGCTGGGGTGGTTGTGGTTGTGGTTGTTGCTGGGGTGGTTGTGGTTGTGATTATTGCTGGGGTGGTTGTGGTTGTCGTTATTGCTGGGGTGGTTGTGGTTATTGCTGGGGTAGTTGTGGTTGTGATTATTGCTGGGGTGGTTGTGGTTGTGGTTGTTGCTGGGGTGGTTGTGGTTGTGATTACTGCTGGGGAGGTTGTGGTTGTGATTATTGCTGGGGTGGTTGTGGTTATTGCTGGGGTGGTTGTGGTTGTGGTTATTGCTGGGGTGGTTGTGGTTACTGTTGGGGTGGTTGTGGTTATTGCTGGGGTAGTTGTGGTTGTGATTATTGCTGGGGTGGTTGTGGTTGTGATTATTGCTGGGGTGGTTGTGGTTATTGCTGGGGTGGTTGTGGTTGTGATTATTGCTGGGGTGGTTGTGGTTGTGGTTGTTGCTGGGGTGGTTGTGGTTGTGGTTGTTGCTGGGGTGGTTGTGGTTGTGATTATTGCTGGGGTGGTTGTGGTTGTGATTATTGCTGGGTGGTTGTGGCTATTGCTGGGGTGGTTGTGGTTGTGATTATTGCTGGGTTGGTTGTGGTTGTGATTATTGCTGGGGTGGTTGTGGTTGTGGTTGTTGCTGGGGTGGTTGTGGTTGTGGTTATAGCTGGGGTGGTTGATGGTTATTGCTGGGGTGGTTGTGGTTGTGGTTATTGCTGGGGTGGTTGTGGTTGTGGTTATTGCTGGGGTGGTTGTGGTTATTGCTGGGGTGGTTGTGGTTGTGGTTGTTGCTGGGGTGGTTGTGGTTGTGATTATTGCTGGGGTGGTTGTGGTTGTGATTATTGCTGGGTGGTTGTGGCTATTGCTGGGGTGGTTGTGGTTGTGATTATTGCTGGGTGGTTGTGGTTGTGATTATTGCTGGGGTGGTTGTGGTTGTGGTTATTGCTGGGGTGGTTGTGGTTGTGATTATTGCTGGGTGGTTGTGGTTGTGATTATTGCTGGGGTGGTTGTGGTTGTGGTTATTGCTGGGGTGGTTGTGGTTGTGATTATTGCTGGGGTGGTTGTGGTTGTGATTATTGCTGGGGTGGTTGTGGTTGTGATTATTGCTGGGGTGGTTGTGGTTATTGCTGGGGTGGTTGTGGTTATTGCTGGGGTGGTTATGGTTGTGATTATTGCTGGGTGGTTGTGGTTGTGATTATTGCTGGGGTGGTTGTGGTTGTGGTTATTGCTGGGGTGGTTGTGGTTGTGGTTATTGCTGGGGTGGTTGTGGTTATTGCTGGGGTGGTTGTGGTTGTGATTATTGCTGGGGTGGTTGTGGTTGTGGCTATTGCTGGGGTGGTTGTGGTTGTGATTATTGCTGGGTGGTTGTGGTTGTGGCTATTGCTGGGGTGGTTGTGGTTGTGATTATTGTTGGGGTGGTTGTTATTATTGCTGGGGTGGTTGTGGTTGTGAATATTGCTGGGGTGGTTGTGGTTGTGATTATTGCTGGGGTGGTTGTGGTTGTGGTGATTGCTGGGGTGGTTGTGGTTGTGGTGATTGCTGGGGTGGTTGTGGTTGGGGTTATTGCTGTCGTCCTGGAGACTGTTGTGGTGGTTGTTGGTTGTGGTAAATATATCTGGTAATGACACAACACAGTTGTACCACAACACCACCAGTACCACAACACCACCACCAGTACCACAACACCACCACCAGTACCACAACACCACCACCAGTACCACAACAGTACCACAACACCACCACCAGTACCACAACACCACCACCAGTACCACAACACCACCACCAGTACCACAACACCACCACCAGTACCACAACAACACCACCAGTACCACAACACCACCACCAGTACCACAACACCACCACCAGTACCACAACAACACCACCAGTACCACAACACCACCACCAGTACCACAACACCACCACCAGTACCACAACACCACCACCAGTACCACAACAACACCACCAGTACCACAACACCACCACCAGTACCACAACACCACCACCAGTACCACAACACCACACCAGTACCACACACCACCACCCAGTACCACAACAACACACACCAGTACCACAACACCACCACCAGTACCACAACACCACCACCAGTACCACAACAACACCACCAGTACCACCAACACCACCACCAGTACCACAACACCACCACCAGTACCACAACACCACCACCAGTACCACAACAACACCACCAGTACCACAGTTGTACCACAACACCACCACCAGTACCACAACACCACCACCAGTACCACAACACCACCACCAGTACCACAACACCACCACCAGTACCACAACAACACCACCAGTACCACAACAACACCACCAGTACCACAGTTGTACCACAACAACACCACCAGTACCACAACACCACCACCAGTACCACAACACCACCACCAGTACCACAACACCACCACCAGTACCACAACAACACCACCAGTACCACAGTTGTACCACAACACCACCACCAGTACCACAACACCACCACCAGTACCACAACACCACCACCAGTACCACAACAACACCACCAGTACCACAAACACACAGTACCACAACACCCCACCGTACCACAACAACACACCAGTACACAGTTGTACCAAAACACCACCAGTACACAACACCACCACCAGTACCACAGTTGTACCACAACACCACCACCAGTACCACAACACCACCACCAGTACCACAGTTGTACCACAACACCACCACCAGTACCACAAACACCACCACCAGTACCACAACACCACCACCAGTACCACAACACCACCAGTACCACAACAACACCACCAGTACCACAACAACACCACCAGTACCACAACACCACCACCAGTACCACAACACCACCACCAGTACCACAACAACACCACCAGTACCACAACACCACCACCAGTACCACAACAACACCACCAGTACCACAACAACACCACCAGTACCACAACAACACCACCAGTACCACAACAACACCACCAGTACCACAACAACACCACCAGTACCTACAGTTGTACCACAACAACACCACCAGTACCACAACACCACCACCAGTACACAACACCACCACCAGTACCACAACACCACCACAGTACCACAACAACACCACCAGTACCACAACAACACCACCAGTACCACAACAACACCACCAGTACCACAACACCACCACCAGTACCACAACAACACCACCAGTACCACAACACCACCACCAGTACCACAACACCACCACCAGTACCACAACACCACCACCAGTACCACAACAACACCACCAGTACCACAACAACACCACCAGTACCACAACACCACCACCAGTACCACAACACCACCACCAGTACCACAACACCACCACCAGTACCACAACACCACCACCAGTACCACAACAACACCACCAGTACCACAACAACACCACCAGTACCACAACACCACCACCAGTACCACAACACCACCACCAGTACCACAACCACAGCTTCATCCATAGTGACCTCCTGTCGGCACTATAACCACAAGGTTGACCTCCTGCTTGGTTGTGCCAGGGTTGTTCCTCACAACCATCCTGCTCACAACCATCATGCTCACAACCATCCTGCTCACAACCATCCTGCTCACAACCACCTTGCTCACAACCACCCTGCTCACAACCATCCTGCTCACAACCATCCTGCTCACAACCATCCTGCTCACAACCACCCTGCTCACAACCACCTTGCTCAGAACAATCCTGCTCCCAACCACCCTGCTCAGAACCATCCTGCTCACAACCACCTTGCTCACAACCACCCTGCTCAGAACCACCCTGCTCAGAACCACCTTGCTCACAACCACCCTGCTCACAACCATCGTGCTCACAACCACCCTGCTCACAACCATCCTGCTCACAACCACCCTGCTCACAACCATCCTGCTCACAACCACCCTGCTCACAACCACCCTGCTCACAACCATCCTGCTCACAACCACCCTGCTCAGAACCATCCTGCTCACAACCACCTTGCTCATAACCACCCTGCTCAGAACCATCCTGCTCACAACCACCTTGCTCACAACCACCCTGCTCACAACCATCGTGCTCACAACCATCGTGCTCACAACCACCCTCCTCACAAACATCCTGCTCACAACCAATGCTCACAACCATCCTGCTAACAACCACCTTGCTCACAACCACCTTGCTCACAACCATCCTGCTCACAACCATCGTGCTCACAACCACCCTGCTCACAACCATCCTGCTCACAACCACCCTGCTCACAACCACCTTGCTCACAACCACCCTGCTCACAACCATCCTGCTCACAACCACCCTGCTCACAAACCATCCTGCTCACAACCACCCTGCTCACAACCACCCTGCTCAGAACCATCCTGCTCACAACCACCTTGCTCACAACCACCCTGCTCACAACCATCGTGCTCACAACCATCGTGCTCACAACCACCCTCCTCACAAACATCCTGCTCACAACCAATGCTCACAACCATCCTGCTAACAACCACCTTGCTCACAACCATCCTGCTCACAACCATCGTGCTCACAACCACCCTGCTCACAACCATCCTGCTCACAACCACCCTGCTCACAACCACCTTGCTCACAACCACCCTGCTCACAACCATCCTGCTCACAACCACCCTGCTCACAAACCATCCTGCTCACAACCACCCTGCTCACAACCACCCTGCTCAGAACCATCCTGCTCACAACCACCTTGCTCACAACCACCCTGCTCACAACCATCGTGCTCACAACCATCGTGCTCACAACCACCCTCCTCACAAACATCCTGCTCACAACCAATGCTCACAACCATCCTGCTAACAACCACCTTGCTCACAACCACCTTGCTCACAACCATCCTGCTCACAACCATCGTGCTCACAACCACCCTGCTCACAACCATCCTGCTCACAACCATCCTGCTCACAACCACCTTGCTCACAACCACCCTGCTCACAACCATCGTGCTCACAACCACCCTGCTCACAACCATCCTGCTCACAACCACCCTGCTCACAACCATCCTGCTCACAACCACCCTGCTCACAACCACCCTGCTCACAACCATCCTGCTCACAACCACCCTGCTCAGAACCATCCTGCTCACAACCACCTTGCTCATAACCACCCTGCTCAGAACCATCCTGCTCACAACCACCTTGCTCACAACCACCCTGCTCACAACCATCGTGCTCACAACCATCGTGCTCACAACCACCCTCCTCACAAACATCCTGCTCACAACCAATGCTCACAACCATCCTGCTAACAACCACCTTGCTCACAACCACCTTGCTCACAACCATCCTGCTCACAACCACCCTGCTCACAACCATCGTGCTCACAACCACCCTGCTCACAACCATCCTGCTCACAACCATCCTGCTCACAACCATCCTGCTCACAACCACCCTGCTCACAACCACCCTGCTCACAACCATCCTGCTCACAACCATCCTGCTCACAACCACCCTGCTCACAACCACCCTGCTCACAACCATCCTGCTCACAACCACCCTGCTCACAACCATCCTGCTCACAACCACCCTGCTCACAAACCATCCTGCTCACAACCACCCTGCTCACAACCACCCTGCTCACAACCACCCTGCTCACAACCATCCTGCTCACAACCACCCTGCTCACAACCACCCTGCTCACAACCATCCTGCCCACAACCATCCTTCTCACAACCACCCTGCTCACAACCACCCTGCTCACAACCACCCTGCTCACAACCATCCTGCTCACAACCACCCTGCTCACAACCACCCTGCTCACAACCATCCTGCCCACAACCATCCTGCTCACAACCACCCTGCTCACAAACCATCTTGCTCACAACAGTAGCCGGCAGCCAGCCAATACCGTGCGGTTATTTTGCCGGGCGTGTTGAACGACCGTCTCAGGCCTATATATACTGGGTCACGAGCCGGCAAAATATCCTCCTATCTATAAAGCCGATAGCTGGAAATTATAGAAATTACGGAAGAAATATTGCATTATAGAATATTATAGAGCAATGCCGGATTATAGAATTTATAGATAAATATTGGTATGTGAGGAACACGTTTGTATATATACGGTACGACCCTTGAACACGACGGTATACGACCCTTGAACACGACGGTATACGACCCTTGAACACGACGGTATACGACCCTTGAGCACGACGGTATACGACCCTTGAACACGACGGTATACGACCCTTGAACACGACGGTATACGACCCTTGAACACGACGGTATACGACCCTTGAACACGACGGTATACGACCCTTGAACACGACGGTATACGACCCTTGAACACGACGGTATACGACCCTTGAGCACGACGGTATACGACCCTTGAACACGACGGTATACGACCCTTGAACACGACGGTATACGACCCTTGAACACGACGGTATACGACCCTTGAACACGACGGTATACGACCCTTGAACACGACGGTATACGACCCTTGAACACGACGGTATACGACCCTTGAACACGACCCATACCGTCGTGTTCAAGGATCGTACCCGATAAACCAAGCGAACCTGGGTTAGGTTATCGCTAAACCTGGTTTAACTCAGAAAGAGGGAGAGAGAGAGAGAGAGAGAGAGAGAGAGAGAGAGAGAGAGAGAGAGAGAGAGAGAGAGAGAGAGAGAGAGAGAGACGGGGTCATTAAGTGACTTCTCATCAACCCGGAACTATTCGCTTATAGAGTTCAAATTCCAATACAAGAGAAACACACTATCGACCATCAGAAGAAATATGGCTCTTATGAGGCCATGATGGGCCAGAATCCTATACACGAGTATGCAAGCTTCGCCCTTATGACCCCCCACCCAACCACGCCCTTTATATTGGCCAATATAGTGCTCCAATCATCGTACGCAATAAAGTCGAGAATCACATTGAGTTAAGGCACACACGATCGACCATACCTGCCACATTAACACATGGGGGGTCATGCACCCCCAGAGAGCACATGGGGGTCATGCA
>NC_092268.1:11797139-11802139 GCF_036320965.1 Panulirus ornatus
AATCACCAGTTTGTATAATGATCATTGATATAATCACCAGTTTGTATAATGATCATTGATATAATCACCAGTTTGTATAATGATCATTGATATAATCACCAGTTTGTATAATGATCATTGGTATAATCACCAGTTTGTATAATGATCATTGGTATAATCACCAGTTTGTATAATGATCATTGATATAATCACCAGTTTGTATAATGATCATTGATATAATCACCAGTTTGTATAATGATCATTGATATAATCACCAGTTTGTATAATGATCATTGATATAATCACCAGTTTGTATAATGATCATTGATATAATCACCAGTTTGTATAATGATCATTGATATAATCACCAGTTTGTATAATGATCACTTTATCTTCAAGTGTGAGTAGTTTCTGCCACACGTGCTAGGGGGCGTCTCTTGTAAAAAGGTAATGTATATATATACATCCATACCTATTGGAAAGGATCACAATTTTGCGCGTGATCAAGTATATATTCCTATGAGTCCACGAGGGAAAATGAAGCAGGATAAGTTGCCAAGTGCACTTTCGTGTCATAATCACATCATCATCAGGGGAGACACAAGAGAGAAATATAACAGTCACTTGATATACAACGAAGAGACGAAGCTACGACGCCATTTGGTAAACATGTGATTGTCCAAATGGCGTCGTAGCTTCGTTTCTTCGATGTATATCAAGTGACTGTTATATTTCTCTCTTGTGTCTCCCTGGATGATGATGTGATTATGACACGAAAGTGCACTTGTGAAGTTTTCGTGTTTCATTTCCCCCGTGGACTCATAGGAATACCTACCTATATATATATGACTGATGCAGTCAGCCAGGTAGGTATATATATACACCTGGCATGGCCTTCATCAGCTGCCCCCAGATGAGGGCACAGATAAGAGGCAGGAGAGATGATGAATGCAAGGTGAAGAAAACGTGGCGTCATTACTATAACCTAACTACTCAATTGCCCTAGATCACGAGACACGTAACGACCATTAACATGTTGTCTGTGTGATTGACATTAACTTAATCCAAAGTTAATCTACAATCATGATTAAACGTGATGTCTGTGTCTTCATGGCAACATCAGCTAATTCTACAACTCTTACAACATGAACCAATTCTACAAATCCTACAACATGAACCAATTCTACAAACTTCCAATATCATTAAATTCTACAAACCTCCAATATCATCAAATTCTACAAATCTCCAATATCATTAAATTCTACAAACCTACAATATCATTAAATTCTACAAACCTCCAATATCATCAAATTCTACAAATCTCCAATATCACTAAATTCTACAAACCTCCAATATTACTAAATTCTACAAATCTCCAATATTATTAAATGCTACAAACTTCCAATATCACTAAATTCTACAAATCTCCAATATTATTAAATTCTACAAATCTCCAATATTATTAAATTCTACAAATCTCCAATATTATTAAATTCTACAAATCTCCAATATTATTAAATTCTACAAATCTCCAATATTATTAAATTCTACAAACCTCCAATATCATTAAAATCTACAAACTTCCAATATCACTAAATTCTACAGACCTCCAATATCATTAAATTCTACAAACCTCCAATATCACTCAATTCTACAAACCTCCAATATCACTAAATTCTACAAATCTCCCATATCAACCAATTCTACAAACCTCCTATATCAACCAATTCTACAAACCTCCAATATCAACCAATTCTACAAACTTCCTATATCAACCAGTTCTACAAACTTCCAATATCATTAAGTTCTACAAACCTCCAATATTACTAAATTCTACAAACTTCCTATATTAACCAATTCTACAAACTTCCAATATCATTAAGTTCTACAAACCTCCAATATCACTAAATTCTACAAACTTCCTATATCAACCAATTTTACAAACCTCCCATATCAAGCAATTCTACAAACCTCCCATATCAACCAATTCTACAAACCTCCAATATCAACCAATTCTACAAACGTCCCATATCAACCAATTCTACAAACCTCCAATATCAACCAATTCTACAAACCTCCAATATCAACAAAAATTCTACAAATCTTAAGTCCTTCTGGAACCATCTAAACTCCCGCCACAAGACTGTGACCCCCCCCCCCCTTCCTCCCTCCCTCACGACCCTCCAGCTCGTGGGGGAGGGACGGAGGGAGGGAGGGAGGGAGGGAGGGGAGGGAGTGGAGGGGGGGGTGTGTGTGTGTCAACAGGTCACCATAGGGAAAGGTTGAATGTCTCCCACACTCCTGGTGGAGGGAGTTGGGGGTTGTGGAGGGGGTGGAGGGGGTGTGGAGGGGGAGGAGGGTCCCCCTCCCTCTCATGTCCTCAATGATCCCCCCTCCCCCCCTCCCCTCCGCTAACAATCTGGACTTGTTCATCATCATCATCGTAACTACATCATCTTACCATTATATTCCAAATGATCACGTAATCCCCCATCCATCAAATGTAACTTCAAGACTTGCTTTGTCTAACAAAATTCCACTCGGTGGTTAGGGCCACCAACGAGTGACCTCTAACGAGGCTAACTACCTCACCAGGGGTCGTTAACCCACGCAACGACGGGCCAATCAGAGTGGTTGAGGGAAGAACTGGAGTTACATTGAACAAGACTTGGTGAACACTTGGCCTCCAACCCACGAATTACATTGTTTACCTCTCCCGGAATTACATTGTTTACCTCTCCCGGAATTACATTGTTTACCTCTCCCGTAAATTACATTGTTTACCTCTCCGGAATTACATTGTTTACCTCTCCCGGAATTACATTGTTTACCTCTTCCGGAATTACATTGTTTACCTCTCCCGGAAATTACATTGTTTACCTCTTCCGGAATTACATTGTTTACCTCTCCGGAATTACATTGTTTACCTCTTCCGGGAATTACATTGTTTACCTCTCCCGGAATTACATTGTTTACCTCTCCCGTAGATTACATTGACTGTTTGCTGGGAATTATATTGGAATTATCTGTATATATTGTAACTGTGTGCTTAACGACTGTACCGTCGTGCTCAACGACCGTACCGTCGTGTTCAACGACCGTACCGTCGTGTTCAACGACCGTACCGTCGTGTTCAACGACCGTACCGTCGTGTTCAACGACCGTACCGTCGTGCTCAACGACCGTACCGTCGTGTTCAACGACCGTACCGTCGTGTTCAACGACCGTACCGTCGTGTTCAACGACCGTACCGTCGTGTTCACGACCGTACCGTCGTGCTCTAACGACCGTACCGTCGTGTTCAACGACGTACCGTCGTGTTCAACGACCGTACCGTCGTGATTCAACGACCGTACCGTCGTGTTCAACGACCGTACCGTCGTGCTCAACGACCGTACCGTCGTGTTCAACGACCGTACCGTCGTGTTCAACGACCGTACCGTCGTGCTCAACGACCGTACCGTCGTGTTCAACGACCGTACCGTCGTGCTCAACGACCGTACCGTCGTGTTCAACGACCGTACCGTCGTGTTCAACGACTGTACCGTCGTGTTCAACGACCGTACCGTCGTGTTCAACGACCGTACCGTCGTTCGTGCTGAAGCGTATAACTTATGAACAAGAAAAAAAAGATAAAATTCCCTATCTTGAGAGACGCCCCCTGGGGGAGCACCAGACACACTGGGATGGGAGACGCCCCCTGGGGGAGCACCAGACACACTGGGATGGGAGACGCGCCCTGGGGGAGCACCAGACACACTGTGATGGGAGACGCCCCCTGGGGGAGCACCAGACACACTGGGATGGGAGACGCCCCCTGGGGGAGCACCAGACACACTGGGATGGGAGACGCCCCCTGGGGGAGCACCAGACACACTGTGATGGGAGACGCCCCCTGGGGGAGCACCAGACACACTGGGATGGGAGACGCCCCCTGGGGGAGCACCAGACACACTGGGATGGGAGACGCCCCCTGGGGGAGCACCAGACACACTGGGATGGGAGACGCGCCCTGGGGGAGCACCAGACACACTGGGATGGGAGACGCGCCCTGGGGGAGCACCAGACACACTGGGATGGGAGACGCCCCCTGGGGGGAGCACCAGACACACTGGGATGGGAGACGCGCCCTGGGGAGCACCAGACACACTGGGATGGGAGACGCCCCCTGGGGGAGCACCAGACACACTGGGATGGGAGACGCGCCCTGGGGGAGCACCAGACACACTGGGATGGGAGACGCGCCCTGGGGGAGCACCAGACACACTGGGATGGGAGACGCCCCATGGGGGAGCACCAGGCACACAGTGATGGGAGACGCCCCCTGGGGGAGCACCAGACACACTGTGATGGGAGACGCCCCCTGGGGGAGCACCAGACACACTGGGATGGGAGACGCCCCCTGGGGGAGCACCAGACACACTGGGATGGGAGACGCCCCCTGGGGGAGCACCAGACACACTGGGATGGGAGACGCCCCCTGGGGGAGCACCAGACACACTGGGATGGGAGACGCCCCCTGGGGGAGCACCAGACACACTGGGATGGGAGACGCCCCCTGGGGGAGCACCAGACACACTGGGATGGGAGACGCGCCCTGGGGGAGCACCAGACACACTGGGATGGGAGACGCCCCATGGGGGAGCACCAGACACACTGGGATGGGAGACGCGCCCTGGGGGAGCACCAGACACACTGGGATGGGAGACGCCCCATGGGGGAGCACCAGACACACTGGGATGGCAGAGATAAGATAAGATAAGAGACAACGTTCAACGAGGCTCCATCATGGCCCCGAGGAGGAGGAGGGAGGGGAGGGGAGGAGGAGGAGGGAGGGGAGGGGAGGAGGAGTAGGGAGGAAGGGAGGAGGAGGAGGAGGAGAAGGGAGGAGGGAGGAGGAGGAGGAGGAGGAGGAGGAGGAGGAGGAGGAGGAGGAGGGAGGAGAGGGAGGAGGGGAGGAGTAGGGAGGGGAGAAGGGGAGGAGGGAGGAAAAGGGAGGAGGGGAGGAGGAATAGGGAGGG
>NC_092268.1:11812139-11814639 GCF_036320965.1 Panulirus ornatus
TGAAAATATATCTTTCCAATAAAACTCGTTTTAAACTGAGTAATTGAACCCACGTCTCGTTGGAAGCGAACTAAACCTATCCACAATTAATATAATCTATCAACGAAACACGTTCTATCTACTCGTCAGCTGAGACGCGTTCTAAACTATCTACTCGCCAGCTGAGACGCGTTCTAAACTATCTACTCGTCAGCTGAGACGCGTTCTAATCTATCTACTCGCCAGCTGAGACGCGTTCTAAACTATCTACTCGCCAGCTGAGACACGTTCTAAACTATCTACTCGTCAGCTGAGACACGTTCTAAACTATCTACTCGCCAGCTGAGACACGTTCTAAACTATCTACTCGCCAGCTGAGACGCGTTCTAAACTATCTACTCGTCAGCTGAGACACGTTCTAAACTATCTACTCGTCAGCTGAGACACGTTCTAAACTATCTACTCGCCAGCTGAGACACGTTCTAAACTATCTACTCGTCAGCTGAGACGCGTTCTAAACTATCTACTCGTCAGCTGAGACACGTTCTAAACTATCTACTCGTCAGCTGAGACACGTTCTAAACTATCTACTCGCCAGCTGAGACACGTTCTAAACTATCTACTCGTCAGCTGAGACGCGTTCAAAACTATCTACTCGCCAGCTGAGACGCGTTCTAAACTATCTACTCGTCAGCTGAGACACGTTCTAAACTATCTACTCGCCAGCTGAGACGCGTTCTAAACTATCTACTCGCCAGCTGAGACACGTTCTAAACTATCTACTCGTCAGCTGAGACACGTTCTAAACTATCTACTCGTCAGGTGAGACACGTTCTAAACTATCTACTCGTCAGGTGAGACACGTTCTAAACTATCTACTCGTCAGGTGAGACACGTTCTAAACTATCTACTCGTCAGCTGAGATCAAAATCGATCGACAAATCTCGTTTTAAAACAGGAAATCCTCAAAACTGGTTTATCTCACCACATGTATCTCGTCTACAACAGGGAAATACAACAAATACATTACCTCCCCCCCCCCCACACACACACAATACAATAGACGCAACCCCTCCCTTCCCCCCCCCCCACCACCGACTCCCCCATCCCCCCCGCCCCCCCACTATCGGTTTCGACAGCGAAGGAAGTTTAAAGGGCAACGAGCGCGCTCGCACGAAAGCAGTTCCCGATGTGATGCACGCTCGAGGGAAGGCAGTTTGAAACGCTCTGCAGTAAATAAAGGCAGTTTCAAACGCCCTGCAGTAAATGAAGGCAGTTTTAGGATTTTTGCAGTAAACGAAGGCAGTTTTAGTGGCTTTGCGGTAAAGGAAGGCATTTTAGGGGCTCTCCAGTAAATGAAGGCAGTTTTAGGGGCTTTGCAGTAAACGAAGGCAGTTTTAGGGGCTTTGCGGAAAATGAAGGCAGTTTTAGGAGCTTTGCAGTATATGAAGGCAGTTTTAGCGGCTTTGAAGTAAACGAAGGCAGTTGTGGGGGCTTTGCAGTAAATGAAGGCAGTTTTAGGGGCTTTGCAGTAAATGAAGGCAGTTTTAGGGGCTTTGCGGTAAACGAAGGCAGTTTTACGAGCTCTGCAGTAAATGAAGGTAGTTTTAGGGGTTTTGCAGTAAATGAAGGCAGTTTCAAACGCTCTGCAGTAAACGAAGGCAGTTTTAGGGGCTCTGCAGTAAATGAAGGCAGTTTTAGGGGCTTTGCAGTAAATGAAGGCAGTTTCAGGGGTCTTGAGACAAATGAAGGCAGTTTTAGGGGCTTTCCAGTAAATGTAGGCAGTTTCAGGGGTCTTGCGGCAAATGAAGGCAGTTTCAGACGCTGAGCTGAATGAAGGCAGTTTTAGACTGCTTTCGTCCAGAGAGATTGAATTATGCATGCATTCACCACAGACACTTTAATACGCAGTACGCGCTCAAAGAGGTAGGAGGGTAAGGGTTGTATACCGTCGTGTTCAAGGGTTGTATACCGTCGTGTTCAAGGGTCGTATACCGTCGTGTTCAAGGGTCGTATACCGTCGTGTTCAAGGGTCGTATACCGTCGTGTTTAAGGGTTGTATACCGTCGTGTTCAATGGTCGTATACCGTCGTGTTCAAGGGTCGTATACCGTCGTGTTCAAGGGTCGTATACCGTCGTGTTCAAGGGTCGTATACCGTCGTGTTCAAGGGGCGTATACCATCGTGTTCAAGGGTCGTATACCATCGTGTTCAAGGGTCGTATACCGTAGTGTTCAAGGGTCGTATACCGTCGTGTTCAAGGGTTGTATACCGTCGTGTTCAAGGGTCGTATACCGTCGTGTTCAAGGGGCGTATACCGTCGTGTTCAAGGGTCGTATATTCGTGTTCAAGGGTCGTATACCGTCGTGTTCAAGGGTCGTATACCGTCGTGTTCAAGGGTCGTATACCGTCGTATTCAAGGGGCGTATACCATCGTGTTCAAGGGTCGTATACCATCGTGTTCAAGGGTCGTATACCGTAGTGTTCAAGGGTCGTATACCGTCGTGTTCAAGGGTCGTATA
>NC_092268.1:11824639-11834639 GCF_036320965.1 Panulirus ornatus
TGGTCAGCAGGAGTCAGCAGTGGTCAGCAGTGGTCAGCAGGGGTCAGCAGTGGTCAGCAGGGGTCAGCAGTGGTCAGCAGGAGTCAGCAGTGGTCAGCAGGAGTCAGCAGTGGTCAGCAGTGGTCAGCAGGGGTCAGCAGTGGTCAGCAGTGGTCAGCAGGGGTCAGCAGGGGTCAGCAGTGGTCAGCAGGAGTCAGCAGTGGTCAGCAGGGGTCAGCAGGGGTCAGCAGTGGTCAGCAGTAGTCAGCAGGGGAATGAACCCGTCACATGTAGCCAGAACCAATCAGCCAAGGTCCACCATTCTGCTCCTCTCCTCGCTCTCACTCCCTCTCACACGTGCCCCATCACCTCACTCTCACACGTGCCCCATCACCTCTCAATCTCACTACCTCTCACACGTGCCCCATCGCCTCTCACTCACTACCACTCTCACACATGCCCCATCACCTCTCTCACACATGCCCCATCACCTCTCACTCTTTCTACCTCTCACACGTGCCCCATCACCTCTCACTCTCACTACCTCTTACACGTGCCCCATCACCTCTCACTCTAACTACCTTTCACAAGTGCCCCATCACCTCTCTCTCACTACCTCTCTCACACGTGCCCCATCACCTCTCTCTCACTACCTCTCACACGTGCCCCATCACCTCTCACTCTCACTACCTCTCACACGTGCCCCATCACCTCTCACTCTCACTACCTCTCTCACACGTGCCCCATCACCTCTTACTCTCACTACCTCTCACACGTGCCCATCACCTCTCACTCTCACTAGCTCTCTCACACGTGCCCTATCACCTCTCACTATCTCACAAGTGCCCCATCACCTCTAACTCTAACTACCTCTCACAAGTGCCCCATCACCTCTCTCTCTCACTACCTCTCTCACACGTGCCCCATCACCTCTCACTCTCACTACCTCTCACACGTGCCCCATCACCTCTCACTCTCACTCCCTCTCACACGTGCCCCATCACTTCTCTCACTACCTCTCACCTCTCTCACACGTGCCCCATCACCTCTCACTCTAACTCTCACACGTGCCCCATCACCTCTCACTCGTACTACCTCTCACACGTGCCCCATCACCTCTCACTCTCACTACCTCACACGTGCCCCATCACCTTTCTCTCACTACCTCTCACACGTGCCCCATCACCTCTCATTCTCACTACCTCTCACACATGCCCCATCACCTCTCACTCACTACCTCTCACACGTGCCCCATCACCTCTCACTCTCACTACCTCTCACACGTGCCCCATCATCTCTCACACGTGCCCCATCACCTCTCACTACCTCTCACACGTGCCCCATCACCTCTCACTCTCACTACCTCTCACACGTGCCCCATCACCTCTCACTCTGACTACCTCTCACACGTGCCCCATCACCTCTCTCTCACTACCTCTCACACGTGCCCCATCACCTCTCACTCACTACCTCTCACACGTGCCCCATCACCTCTCACTCTCACTACCTCTCACACGTGCCCCATCACCTCTCACTCTCACTACCTCTCACACGTGCCCATCACCTCTCACTTTCTCTACCTCTCACACGTGCCCCATCACCTCTCACTCTCACTACCTCTCTCAGACGTGCCCCATCACCTCTCACTACCTCTCTCACACATGCCCCATCACCTCTCTCACTACTTCTCTCACGTGCCCCATCACCTCTCACTCTCACTACCTCTCACACGTGCCCCATCACCTCTCACTTCCACTACCTCTCAGACGTGCCCCATCACCTCTCTCACACGTGCTCCATCACCTCACTCTAACTTTCACACGTGCCCCATCACCTCTCACTCTTACTACCTCTCACACGTGCCCCATCACCTCTCACTCTCACTACCTCACACGTGCCCCATCACCTCTCACTCTCACTACCTCTCACACGTGACCCATCACCTCTCTCTCACTACCTCTCACACGTGCCCCATCACCTCTCTCACTACCTATCACACGTGCCCCATCACCTCTCTCTCAATACCTCTCCACGTGCCCCATCACCTCTCACTCTCACTACCTCTCACACATGCCCCATCACCTCTCGCTCTCACTACCTCTCACACGTGCCCCATCACCTCTCACTCTCACTACCTCTCACACGTGCCCCATCACCTCTCACTCTCACACGTGCCCCATCACCTCTCACTCTCACTACCTCTCACACGTGCCCCATCACCTCTCACTCTCACACGTGCCCCATCACCTCTCACTCTCACTACCTCTCACACGTGCCCCATCACCTCTCACTCTCACTACCTCTCACACGTGCCCCATCACCTCACTCTAACTTTCACACGTGCCCCATCACCTCTCACTCTTACTACCTCTCACACGTGCCCCATCACCTCTCACTCTCACTACCTCACACGTGCCTCATCACCTCTCACTCTCACACGTGCCCCATCACCTCTCACTCTCACTACCTCTCACACGTGCCCCATCACCTCTCACTCTCACTACCTCTCACACGTGCCAAATTATCTCCTTATCTGTGGCAGAATTTGTGGTAGCCAGTCTGGGATGTGTGGGAGCCAGTCCGGGATGTGTGGGAGCCAGTGTGGGATGTGTGGGAGCCAGTGTGGGATGTGTGGGAGCCAGTCTGGGATGTGTGGGAGCCAGTCTGGGATGTGTGGGAGCCAGTCTGGGATGTGTGGAAGCCAGTACGGGATGTGTGGGAGCCAGTCTGGGATGTGTGGAAGCCAGTACGGGATGTGTGGGAGCCAGTCTGGGATGTGTGGAAGCCAGTACGGGATGTGTGGGAGCCAGTCCGGGATGTGAGGGAGCCAGTCTGGGATGTGTGGGAGCCAGTACGGGATGTGTGGAAGCCAGTACGGGATGTGAGGGAGCCAGTCTGGGATGTGTGGGAGCTAGTCTGGGATGTGTGGGAGCCAGTCCGGGATGTGTGGGAGCCAGTCTGGGATGTGTGGGAGCCAGTGTGGGGTGTGGGAGCCAGTCCGGGATGTGTGGGAGCCAGTTTGGGATGTGTGGGAGCCAGTGTGGGATGTGTGGGAGCCAGTTTGGGATGTGTGGGAGCCAGTGTGGGATGTGTGGGAGCCAGTGTGGGATGTGTGGGAGCCAGTCTGGGATGTGTGGGAGCCAGTCCGGGATGTGTGGGAGCCAGTCTGGGATGTGTGGGAGCCAGTGTGGGATGTGTGGGAGCCAGTCTGGGATGTGTGGGAGCCAGTGTGGGATGTGTGGAAGCCAGTACGGGATGTGTGGAAGCCAGTCCGGGATGTGTGGGAGCCAGTCCGGGATGTGTGGGAGCCAGTGTGGGATGTGTGGGAGCCAGTGTGGGATGTGTGGGAGCCAGTCTGGGATGTGTGGGAGCCAGTGTGGGATGTGTGGAAGCCAGTACGGGATGTGTGGAAGCCAGTCCGGGATGTGTGGGAGCCAGTCTGGGATGTGTGGGAGCCAGTGTGGGATGTGTGGGAGCCAGTCCGGGATGTGTGGGAGCCAGTGTGGGATGTGTGGGAGCCAGTGTGGGATGTGTGGGAGCCAGTCCGGGATGTGTGGGAGCCAGTGTGGGATGTGTGGGAGCCAGTCCGGGATGTGTGGGAGCCAGTGTGGGATGTGTGGGAGCCAGTGTGGGATGTGTGGGAGCCAGTGTGGGATGTGTGGGAGCCAGTCCGGGATGTGTGGGAGCCAGTGTGGGATGTGTGGGAGCCAGTCCGGGATGTGTGGGAGCCAGTCCGGGATGTGTGGGAGCCAGTGTGGGATGTGTGGGAGCCAGTGTGGGATGTGTGGGAGCCAGTGTGGGATGTGTGGGAGCCAGTGTGGGATGTGTGGGAGCCAGTCCGGGATGTGTGGGAGCCAGTGTGGGATGTGTGGGAGCCAGTGTGGGATGTGTGGAAGCCAGTCCGGGATGTGTGGGAGCCAGTGTGGGATGTGTGGGAGCCAGTGTGGGATGTGTGGGAGCCAGTGTGGGATGTGTGGGAGCCAGTGTGGGATGTGTGGGAGCCAGTGTGGGATGTGTGGGAGCCAGTGTGGGATGTGTGGGAGCCAGTGTGGGATGTGTGGGAGCCAGTGTGGGATGTGTGGGAGCCAGTGTGGGATGTGTGGGAGCCAGTGTGGGATGTGTGGGAGCCAGTGTGGGATGTGTGGGAGCCAGTGTGGGATGTGTGGGAGCCAGTGTGGGATGTGTGGGAGCCAGTGTGGGATGTGTGGGAGCCAGTCGGGATGTGTGGGAGCCAGTGTGGGATGTGTGGGAGCCAGTGTGGGATGTGTGGGAGCCAGTCCGGGATGTGTGGGAGCCAGTGTGGATGTGTGGGAGCCAGTCCGGGATGTGTGGGAGCCAGTGTGGGATGTGTGGGAGCCAGTGTGGGATGTGTGGGAGCCAGTCCGGGATGTGTGGGAGCCAGTCCGGGATGTGTGGGAGCCAGTGTGGGATGTGTGGGAGCCAGTCCGGGATGTGTGGGAGCCAGTGTGGGATGTGTGGGAGCCAGTGTGGGATGTGTGGGAGCCAGTGTGGGATGTGTGGAAGCCAGTACGGGATGTGTGGGAGCCAGTCCGGGATGTGTGGGAGCCAGTGTGGGTTGTGTGGGAGCCAGTGTGGGATGTGTGGGAGCCAGTGTGGGATGTGTGGGAGCCAGTGTGGGATGTGTGGGAGCCAGTCCGGGATGTGTGGGAGCCAGTGTGGGATGTGTGGGAGCCAGTGTGGGATGTGTGGGAGCCAGTGTGGGATGTGTGGGAGCCAGTGTGGGATGTGTGGGAGCCAGTGTGGGATGTGTGGAAGCCAGTACGGGATGTGTGGGAGCCAGTCCGGGATGTGTGGGAGCCAGTGTGGGATGTGTGGGAGCCAGTGTGGGATGTGTGGGAGCCAGTGTGGGATGTGTGGGAGCCAGTGTGGGATGTGTGGGAGCCAGTGTGGGATGTGTGGGAGCCAGTCCGGGATGTGTGGGAGCCAGTGTGGGATGTGTGGGAGCCAGTGTGGGATGTGTGGGAGCCAGTGTGGGATGTGTGGGAGCCAGTCCGGGATGTGTGGGAGCCAGTGTGGGATGTGTCCCAGTTTCGTGAACTCCGGCAGGAAATAAGTTGGACCTGAAATAATTGTGTGTGTGGGGGGGGAGGGGGTACACACGCCCTGTGTGTACACACGTGTACATACACACGTGTGTACATACGTGTGTATGTACGTGTCCATGTACGTGTGTGTATGTGTGTGTGTGTGTATGTGTGTGTGTATGTGTGTGTGTTTGTGTTTGTGTGTGTGTGTGTGTGTGTATGTGTGTGTGTGTGTGTATGTGTGTGTGTGTGTGTGTGTGTGTGTGTGTGTGTGTGTGTGTGTGTATGTGTGTGTGTGTTTGTGTTTGTGTGTGTGTGTGTGTGTGTGTGTGTGTGTGTGTGTGTGTGTGTGTAAGAGAGATCGATCGATCGATAGATCGATAGATAGATAGATAGAGAGAGAGAGAGAGAGAGAGAGAGAGAGAGAGAGAGAGAGAGAGAGAGAGAGAGAGAGAGAGAGAGAGAGAGAGAGAGTGTAAGTTAACACCAGGGTACACACACACACACACACACACACACTGGTGTAGCTTGGTGTCGTCTGCAGGACACAAGACACTCCCGCTTCCTCCAGTTACAGATACACTGGGGGAGGGGGGTAGGGGGGTCCAACCCCCTCCTCCTCTCCCCTCTCTCCCTTCTAGGGGGTGTAGGGTGTAGGGGTGTGTGGGGGGACGTGAGCGTAACTGACGTGTGTGTGTGTGTGTATGTGTAGGTGTGTGTTGGGGGGGAGAAACGAGAGGGGGAGATAACACATGTCTCCCCTGTGGCTGTAACCTCCCCTCTCCCCCCACCACGTTCTTCCTCCCCAACAGCTCTCCCCCCTCCCCCTCCCACCTTCTATCTCCCCACACTCCCCCCTTCCTCCCCTTCACCCCGTCCAACCTGCTCCCCAGCAACGCTATTCTCCCCATCCTCCCCCCGACCGACCGACCCTTCCCCTCTCCCCTGACCAACTGGGGAGTCAAAAACCCCAGAGGGAAAAAAAATACGGGGGTGGGGAAAGGGGGGGGACACAGTCTTGGTCTGGGGAGCAAGCCGGGGTGGGGAGAGGTGGGGAGAGGAGGAGGAAGAAAGAGAGAGGCTGGGGGAGGGAGAGGGGGAGAGAGGAGAGGGGAGGGGGGAGAGGAGCATGTCGGCTCCTGACATGAAATGGCCACGAGATCACGAACAGGGGTGAGGGGGAGGGGGGGAGGGGGAGGGGGAGAGGGGGGGGGTGAGGGGAAGGGGAATGGGGAGGGGAAGGGGAAGGGGGAGGGGGGGGTGTGTGTGTGTGTGGTTATTCAAGAGCGCTTCATCAAGCGGCCTCCCCCCCCTCCCTCCTCCCCCTCCCCTCCCCCCCACCACGAGTGCACTTGGTGAGCCGGGCGGGCTAGTGTGAGCGAGCACGCGCGCGCGCCCCGGCCACGTGCTGGCCACAATAGTCTGGTGGTTCATCCCCCGGTGGGGGGGGAGGGGCCCTTCCACACCACCCCCCCGCCCCGCCCCGGCTCCACCCTAGCCCCCGGCCCCGGCCCCGGGGCTACTGAAAAACATGTGAGACGGTTACATGTGGGCGGGGCTGTGTCTTTAGGGGGGAGGGGGAGGGGGGGAGGGGGGAGGGGGAGGGGGGAAGGTATACAGGAAACACAAAGTCTATCACTAAATACACTAACCAGGGTGTCGAACGAGGGTGTTATAATCCGGGTGTACACCTGTGTGGTATACATGGTGATTATGTACACCTGTGTGGTATACATAGTGGTTGTGTACACCTGTGTGGTATACATTGTGATTATGTACACCTGTGTGGTATACATAGTGGTTGTGTACACCTGTGTGGTATACATAGTGGTTGTGTACACCTGTGTGGTATACATAGTGGTTGTGTACACCTGTGTGGTATACATTGTGATTATGTACACCTGTGTGGTATGCATAGTGATTATGTACACCTGTGTAGTATACATAGAGATTATGTACACCTGTGTGGTATACGTAGTGATTATGTACACCTGTGTAGTATACATAGAGATTAGGTACACCTGTGTGGTATACGTAGTGATTATGTACACCTGTGTGGTATACGTAGTGATTATGTACACCTGTGTAGTATACATAGAGATTAGGTACACCTGTGTGGTATACATAGTGATTATGTACACCTGTGTGGTATACATAGTGGTTGTGTACACCTGTGTGGTATACGTCGTGATTATGTACACCTGTGTGGTATACATTGTAATTATGTACACCTGTGTGGTATACATAGTGGTTGTGTACACCTGTGTGGTATACATAGTGATTATGTACACCTGTGTGGTATACATAGTGATTATGTACACCTGTGTGGTATACATAGTGGTTGTGTACACCTGTGTGGTATACATAGTGATTATGTACACCTGTGGTATACATAGTGATTATGTACACCTGTGTGGTATACACTGTAATTATGTACTCCTGTGTGGTATACATAGTGGTACACCTGTGTGGTATACATAGTGGTACACCTGTGTAGTATACATAGTGATTATGTACACCTGTGTGGTATACATAGTGGTTGTGTACACCTGTGTGGTATACGTCGTGATTATGTACACCTGTGTGGTATACATTGTAATTATGTACACCTGTGTGGTATACATTGTAATCATGTACATCTGTTTGGTATACATTGTGATTATGTACACCTGTGTGGTATACATAGTGATTATGTACACCTGTGGTATACATAGTGATTATGTACACCTGTGTGGTATACACTGTAATTATGTACTCCTGTGTGGTATACATAGTGGTACACCTGTGTGGTATACATAGTGATTATGTACACCTGTGTGGTATACATTGTAATTATGTACACCTGTGTGGTATACATTGTAATCATGTACACCTGTGCGGTATACAGTGATTATGCACACCTGTGCGGTATACATCGTGATTAAGTACACCTGTGTGGTATACATAGTGATTAGGTACACCTGTGGTATACATAGTGGTTATGTGCACCTGATTATGTACACATGAGGCAAGGGAGAACGTACAAATGTGTGTCCCTAACATGCCATATTGATCTCCACAGTGTAGTACACATACATACACATACACACATACACATACACACATACACATACACACACACACATACACATACACACACATACATACACACACAAACATACACAACACACACACACACACACACACACACACACACACACACACACACACCATACACACACATATACACATAAACATACATAAACACATACACATACACACATACACATACATACCCATACACAGACATACACACATACACATATACATACATATATATACACATATACACATATATACACACACATACACATACACATACATACACATACACATACACACACATACATATACATACACACATACATACATACATACACACACACGTTTACATACATGCATACACATACACATACACATACACATACATACACACATACACATACATACACACACATACACATACATACACTCACATACACATACACATACATACACATACACTCACATACACATACATCCATACACATACACATATACACACACATACACATACATACACATATACATACATACACATACACATACATACACACACATACACATACACACGCATTTATATATACCGCCCCTAGTGAGGCAGTTGCGCCCCCCCCCCCCCTCCTCCTCCCCACCCCATCCTGAGGTAATTACACGAGTAATTATCATAATCACGTAACCAGCTGTTGCCTTATTAGCTCGTTAGATCATTAACTCCTCTCGATCACCCCATCCCTCCAACCGCCCCCCCCCCCTCCCTTTCCATATGACGTATGGGCCAATTTACATGCTCGGCACATGGTATGTTCGGCCTTAACAGAGCACGTAGGTATGTATACACCTGTCTTGCCTCGCGAAATGATGGGATGAGAAGTGGGGAGGGACTCGCGAAATGATGGGATGGGATGGGATTCGCGAAATGAAGGTATGAGACGAATTCGCGAAATGGTAATGCTAGTGTCGTGTTCCCCCCGTACAGCAGCATGTAAGTGTCTTGCTCCCCCGTACAGCAGCATGTAAGTGTCTTGTTCCCCCCGTACAGCAGCATGTAAGTGTCTTGTTCCCCCGTACAGCAGCATGTAAGTGTCTTGTTCCCCCCGTACAGCAGCATGTGTGTCTTGTTCCCCGTACAGCTGCATGTAGGCGTCTTCTTCCTCCGTACAACAGCATGTAAGTGTCTTGTTCCCCCGTACAGCAGCATGTGTCTTGTTCCCCCGTACAACAGCATGTAAGTGTCTTGTTCCCCCGTACAGCAGCATGTAAGTGTCTTGTTCCCCGTACAGCAGCATGTAAGTGTCTTGTTCCCCCTACAGCAGCATGTAAGTGTCTTGTTCCCCCCCGTACAGCAGCATGTGTCTTGTTCCCCCGTACAGCATCATGTGTCTTGTTCCCCCGTACAGTAGCATGTAAGTGTCTTGTTTCCCCGTACAACAGCATGTAAGTGTCTTGTTCCCCGTACAGCAGCATGTAAGTGTCTTGTTTCCCCGTACAGTAGCATGTGTCTTGTTCCCCGTACAACAGCATGTAAGTGTCTTGTCCCCCCCCCCCCGTACAGCAGCATGTAAGTGTCTTGTTCCCCCCATACAGCAGCATGTAAGTGTCTTGTTCCCCCGTACAACAGCATGTAAGTGTCTTGTTCCCCCGTACAACAGCATGTACGTGTCTTGTTCCCCCGTACAACAGCATGTACGTGTCTTGTTCCCCCGTACAACAGCATGTAAGTGTCTTGTTCCCCCGTACAACAGCGTGTAAGTGTCTTGTTCCCCCCGTACAGCAGCATGTACGTGTCTTGTTCCCCCGTACAGCAGCATGTAAGTGTCTTGTTTCCCCGTGCAGCAGCATGTAAGTGTCTTGTTCCCCCGTACAACAGCATGTAAGTGTCTTGTTCCCCCGTACAA
>NC_092268.1:11842139-11859639 GCF_036320965.1 Panulirus ornatus
TCCACCACCTGGCCCTACCACACTCCACCACCTGGCCCTACCACACTCCACCACCTGGCCCTACCACACTCCACCACCTGGCCCTACCACACTCCACCACCTGGCCCTACCACACTCCACCACCTGGCTCCCTCCATAACCATTCCCTTCCCTCCCCATTACGTCTTCTTCTCTCCCCATCACCTCCCCACCCATCCCATTATCTGCCCTTCACTCCCCATCACGTCCCCCCCCCCCGCCCCTCCCCCTGAGTTATCTCCCCCTACCAAACCCTGTGTTCACCCCGGCCAAGTCTAGGCCCACGACTGTACCTATGTGTTCATCAACCTGTGTGTGTGTGTGTGTGTGTGTGTGTGTTGGTGTTGCAGTGTTGGAGGGAGCGTCACGCCTCCGTCACCAGCAGGGAGCGTCACACCACACCGTGTCGTAACACGGCACCACGTCACACATCCAATTACCATCGAACACTTACCTATCTATCTATCTATCTATACATCTATCCCTCTGGTCTATTTCTCCCAATTATACCAATTACCGTTTTCATCAGTGGTCCGTCCACTTACCCCCCCCTCCCCTCCTGCAGACCACCACCCCCCTCACGCAGACCACCCCTCCCTTACCCATGGACAAGCCTTTCCCTTCCATTGCTTACCTTACTATGGTTTGGGAGGTCTTCTACCCCCACAGCTGGGGGGTCTGGCACCTTACCTTACCTTACGTATACCTTACGATGGTTTGGGAGGTCTTCTACCCCCACAGCTGGGGGGTCTGGTACCTTACCTTACCTTACGTATACCTTACGATGGTTTGGGAGGTCTTCTACCCCCACAGCTGGGGGGTCTGGTACCTTACCTTACCTTACGTATACCTTACGATGGTTTGGGAGGTCTTCTACCCCCACAGCTGGGGGGTCTGGCACCTTACCTTACCTTACGTATACCTTACGATGGTTTGGGAGGTCTTCTACCCCCCTCCTCTCCCCCCACACACACATACTAGACATCGCTCAACCCACATTCCCTTTACCGAGAGACTCCTCATCTCGTTTTCTTCCGTGGGTATCTCTCAATCTTTCCCTCTCCCCGGTTATCCTTGAACACGACGGTATACGACCCTTGAACACGACGGTATACGACCCTTGAACACGACGGTATACGACCCTTGAACACGACGGTATACGACCCTTGAACACGACGGTATACGACCTTTGAACACGACGGTATACGACCCTTGAACACGACGGTATACGACCCTTGAACACGACGGTATACGACCCTTGAACACGACGGTATACGACCCTTGAACACGACGGTATACGACCTTTGAACACGACGGTATACGACCCTTGAACACGACGGTACACGACCCTTGAACACGACGGTATACGACCCTTGAACACGACGGTATACGACCCTTGAACACGACGGTATACGACCCTTGAACACGACGGTGTACGACCCTTAAACACGACAGTATACGACCCTTGAACACGATGGTATAGGACCCTTGAACACGATGGTATACGACCCTTGAACACGACGGTATACGACCCTTGAACACGACGGTATACGACCCTTGAACACGACGGTATACGACCCTTGAACACGACAGTATACGACCCTTGAACACGATGGTATACGACCCTTGAACACGACGGTATACGACCCTTGAACACGACGGTATACGACCCTTGAACACGATGGTATACGACCCTTGAACACGACGGTATACGACCCTTGAACACGACGGTATACGACCCTTGAACACGACGGTATACGACCCTTGAACACGACGGTATAGGACCCTTGAACACGACGGTATAGGACCCTTGAACACGACGGTATACGACCCTTGAACACGATGGTATACGACCCTTGAACACGACGGTATATGACCCTTGAACACTACGGTATACGACCCTTGAACACGACGGTATACGACCCTTGAACACGACGGTATACGACCCTTGAACACGACGGTATACGACCCTTGAACACGACGGTATACGACCCTTGAGCACGACGGTATACGACCCTTGAACACGACGGTATACGACCCTTGAACACGACGGTATACGACCCTTGAACACGACGGTATACGACCCTTGGTTAGTGGTGACCTCTAACCTTATCTCCAGGTCCTCCCAGGTGACTCCAGGGGTTATGTAGTGGTGATGGAACGGGTTATGTAGTGGTGATGGAACGGGTTATGTAGTGGTGATGGAACGGGTTATGTAGTGGTGATGGAACGGGTTATGTAGTGGTGATGGAACGGGTTATGTAGTGGTGATGGAACGGGTTATGTAGTGGTGATGGAACGGGTTATGTAGTGGTGATGGAACGGGTTTATGTAGTGGTGATAGGAGGTAGAAGGAGGAGGGGGAGGAACAGGAGGAGGAAGAAGAGGAGGAGGAGGAGGAGGAGGAGGAGGAGGAGGAGGAAGAGGAGGAGGAGGAGGAGGAGGAGGCCAGCTTGCTGAGCCAACCCCTGGTGGGCAACAGTGGACACACCACACCAACAAGCCACACTCACATCGTCTTAATTCTGCTCAGACAGTCACTTGCGCTCTTTCCTGGGATCATCACACACACACAAGAATGCGAACCAAATATCAAGTGTTCTTTGCATTGCTGACTCTTCTCTCTTCTCCTCGTGGCTCTATGGTTCCTCTATCTCCCCCAGTGGCAAGACCCATGTGAGATATCTCCAATGTCTATCTCTCCAACTCCCTTGACCTACCAGGTCTCCGGCTTGTGCCATCCTAAGCATAAAGTACAGATGAGAACGGCCCACTAACTCAGAACATCTGCTTACCCCTTCTTTCTCTCTCTCCTAATGAAGCTCCACGAGATCCCGGCAGCCACACATGTATCCTACTGCCCCTCTTTTCTCTCTCTCTCTCTCTCTCTCTCTCTCTCTCTCTCTCTCTCTCTCTCTCTCTCTCTCTCTCTCTCTCTCTCTCTCCTAAAGAAGCTCCATGAGATCCCTGCAGCCACACATGTATCCTACTGCCTCTCTTTTTCTTTCTATCTCTCTCTCTCTCTCTCCTAAAGAAGCTCCACGAGATCCCTGCAGCCACACATGTATCCTACTGCACCTCTTTTTCTATCTCTCCCTCTCCTAAAGAAGCTCCACGAGATCCCAGCAGCCACACATGCATCCTACTGCCCCTCTTTTTCTTTCATTCTCTCTCCTAAAGAAGCTCCACGAGATCCCTGCAGCCACACATTTATCCTACGCGATCCTTGCTTCTCCTCCTACATCTACACCAGCACTCAAGGGCCCCTACCAAGCCCCCCCCCTTACCATGATCACACATCAGGTGGAACACATCATAAAAATCCACGTTTTCTTTACTCATCTTCGCGCACCCCGTGTGTCTCCCATCTTCTTCCACGCGTCTCTCTGTTCATAGCAGTGTGTGAGCAGCTGTGTGGGTGGGTCCAGGGAAGGGTGGGCAGCTGTGTGGGTGGGTCCAGGGAAGGGTGGGCAGCTGTGTGGGTGGGTCCAGGGAAGGGTGGGCAGCTGTGTGGGTGGGTCCAGGGAAGGGTGGGCAGCTGTGTGGGTGGGTCCAGGGAAGGGTGAGCAGCTGTGTGGGTGGGTCCAGGGAAGGGTGGGCAGCCGTGTGGGTGGGTCCAGGGAAGGGTGGGCCAGGCTCGTGTGGGTGGGTCCAGGGAAGGGTGGGCAGCTGTGTGGGTGGGTCCAGGGAAGGGTGGGCAGCCGTGTGGGTGGGTCCAGGGAAGGGTGGGCAGCTGTGTGGGTGGGTCCAGGGAAGGGTGGGCAGCCGTGTGGGTGGGTCCAGGGAAGGGTGGGCAGCTGTGTGGGTGGGCCCAGGGAAGGGTGGGCCAGGCTCGTGTGGGTGGGTCCAGGGAAGGGTGGGCAGCTGTGTGGGTGGGCCCAGGGAAGGGTGGGCAGCTGTGTGGGTGGGTCCAGGGAAGGGTGGGCAGCTGTGTGGGTGGGTCCAGGGAAGGGTGGGCAGCTGTGTGGGTGGGTCTAGGGAAGGGTGGGCAGCTGTGTGGGTGGGTCCAGGGAAGGGTGGGCAGCCGTGTGGGTGGGTCCAGGGAAGGGTGGGCCAGGCTCGTGTGGGTGGGTCCAGGGAAGGGTGGGCAGCTGTGTGGGTGGGTCCAGGGAAGGGTGGGCCAGGCTCGTGTGGGTGGGTCCAGGAAAGGGTGGGCAGGTGTGTGGGTGGGTCCAGGGAAGGGTGGGCAGCTGTGTGGGTGGGTCCAGGGAAGGGTGGGCAGGTGTGTGGGTGGGTCCAGGGAAGGGTGGGCAGCTGTGTGGGTGGGTCCAGGGAAGGGTGGGCAGCTGTGTGGGTGGGTCCAGGGAAGGGTGGGCAGCTGTGTGGGTGGGTCTAGGGAAGGGTGGGCAGCTGTGTGGGTGGGCCCAGGGAAGGGTGGGCAGCTGTGTGGGTGGGTCCAGGGAAGGGTGGGCAGCTGTGTGGGTGGGCCCAGGGAAGGGTGGGCAGCTGTGTGGGTGGGCCCAGGGAAGGGTGGGCCAGGCTCGTGTGAAAAGTGAACTCCAAAGTGAACTCGAGCTCGTCCTCCACTGGAGTTTTACACCTTGTGTCTACACTGGTTTGGCCTCCATCTTCCATATAGGGGGGGGGGGGGGGCGCTGTGTTTACCAGGGGGGGCGCTGTGTTTACCAGGGGGGGCGCTGTGTTTACCAGGGGGGGCGCTGTGTTTACCATGGGGGGGCGCTGTGTTTACCAGGGGGGGACGCTGTGTTTACCAGGGGGGCGCTCTGTTTACCAGGGGGGCGCTCTGTTTACCAGGGGGGCGCTGTGTTTACCAGGGGGGGGACGCTGCGTTTACCAGGGGGGGCGCTGTGTTTACCATTGGGGGGCGCTGTGTTTACCAGGGGGGGCGCTGTGTTTACCAGGGGGGGCGCTGTGTTTACCAGGGGGGGCGCTGTGTTTACCATGGGGGGTGGCGCTGTGTTTACCAGGGGGGGCGCTGTATTTACCATGGGGGGTGGCGCTGTGTTTACCAGGGGGGGCGCTGTGTTTACCATGGGGGGGCGCTGTGTTTACCAGGGGGGCGCTGTGTTTACCAGGGGGGCGCTGTGTTTACCAGGGGGGGCGCTGTGTTTACCAGGGGGGCGCTGTGTTTACCATGGGGGGGGCGCTGTGTTTACCAGGGGGGCGCTGTGTTTACCAGGGGGGGCGCTTTGTTTACCAGGGGGGGCTGTGTTTACCAGGGGGGGCGCTGTGTTTACCAAGGGGGGGCGCTGTGTTTACCATGGGGGTGGCGCTGTGTTTACCAGGGGGGGCGCTGTGTTTACCATGGGGGGCGCTGTGTTTACCAGGGGGGGCGCTGTGTTTACCAGGGGGGCGCTGTGTTTACCATGGGGGGCGCTGTGTTTACCATGGGGGGCGCTGTGTTTACCAGGGGGGGCGCTGTGTTTACCAGGGGGGTGGCGCTGTGTTTACCAGGGGGGCGCTGTGTTTACCAGGGGGGGCGCTGTGTTTACCAGGGGGGGCGCTGTGTTTACCAGGGGGGGCGCTGTGTTTACCATGGGGGGGCGCTGTGTTTACCAGGGGGGCGCTGTGTTTACCAGGGGGGCGCTGTGTTTACCAGGGGGGCGCTGTGTTTACCATGGGGGGGCGCTGTGTTTACCATGGGGGGCGCTGTGTTTACCAGGGGGGGCGCTGTGTTTACCGGGGGGGGCGCTGTGTTTACCAGGGGGGGCGCTGTGTTTACCAGGGGGGGCGCTGTGTTTACCAGGGGGGGCGCTGTGTTTACCATGGGGGGGCGCTGTGTTTACCAGGAGGGGCGCTGTGTTTACCATGGGGGGGCGCTGTGTTTACCATGGGGGGGCCGCTGTGTTTACCAGGGGGGGGCGCTGTGTTTACCAGGGGGGGGCGCTGTGTTTACCAGGGGGGGCGCTGTGTTTACCAGGGGGGGCGCTGTGTTTACCAGGGGGGGCGCTGTGTTTACCAGGGGGGGCGCTGTGTTTACCAGGGGGGGCGCTGTGTTTGCCGGGGGGGTGGCGCTGTGTTTGCCGGAGGGGGGGCGCTGTGTTTGCCGGGGGGGGGCGCTGTGTTTGCCGGGGGGGCTGTGTTTACCAGGAGGGGCGCTGTGTTTACCATGGGGGGGCGCTGTGTTTACCATGGGGGGGCCGCTGTGTTTACCAGGGGGGGGCGCTGTGTTTACCAGGGGGGGGCGCTGTGTTTGCCGGGGGCGCTGTGTTTACCAGGAGGGGCGCTGTGTTTACCATGGGGGGGCGCTGTGTTTACCATGGGGGGGCCGCTGTGTTTACCAGGGGGGGGCGCTGTGTTTACCAGGGGGGGGCGCTGTGTTTACCAGGGGGGGCGCTGTGTTTACCATGGGGGGCGCTGTGTTTACCAGGGGGGGCGCTGTGTTTACCAGGGGGGGGCGCTGTGTTTACCAGGGGGGGCGCTGTGTTTGCCGGGGGGGGCGCTGTGTTTACCAGGGGGGGCTGTGTTTACCAGGGGGGGCGCTATGTTTGCCGGGGGGGCGCTGTGTTTACCAGGGGGGGCTGTGTTTACCAGGGGGGGGCGCTGTGTTTACCAGGGGGGGCGCTGTGTTTACCATGGGGGGGCCGCTGTGTTTACCAGGGGGGGCGCTGTGTTTACCAGGGGGGCGCTGTGTTTACCAGGGGGGGCGCTGTGTTTACCAGGGGGGGCGCTGTGTTTGCCGGGGGGGGGGGCAGGGCGGGGGGGCTGTGAGTGTGTTTACAACTTCAACCCATTTTTTCCCTCAAGAAATGGGGGGGGGGGACTCTCTCTCTCTCTCTCTCTCTCTCTCTCTCTCTCTCTCTCTCTCTCTCTCTCTCTCTCTCTCTCTCCCTCTCTCTCTATCTATCTATCTATCTATCTATCTTAACAATAACAGAACACACACACACACACACACACACACACACACACACACACACACACACAACTCTCATACCTCACTATATACACACACACACACACACGACACACACACACACACATGACACACACACACACACACACGACACACACACACACACACACACACACACACACACACGACACACACACACACAACACTCATACCTCACTATATATACACACACACACACACACACACACACACACACACACACAACACTCATACCTCACTATATACACACACACACACACGACACACACACACACACATGACACACACACACACACACACGACACACACACACACACACACACACACACACACACGACACACACACACACAACACTCATTACCTCACTATATATACACACACACACACACACACACACACACACACACACACACAACACACACACACACAACACTCATACCTCACTATATATACACACACACACACACACACACACACGACACACACACACACAACACTCATACCTCACTATATATACACACACACACACACACACACACACACACGACACACACACACACAACACTCATACCTCACTATATATACACACACACACACACACACACACACACAGACACACGACACACATACACACAACACTCATACCTCACTATATATACACACACACACACACACACACACACACACACACACACACACAACACTCATACCTCACTATATATACACACACACACACACACACACACACGACACACACACACACAACACTCATACCTCACTATATATACACACACACACACACACACACACACACACACACACGACACACACCACACACAACACTCATACCTCACTATATATACACACACACACACACACACACACACACACACACACACGACACACACACACACAACACTCATACCTCACTATATATACACACACACACACACACACACACACACACACACACGACACACACACACACAACACTCATACCTCACTATATATACACACACACACGACACACACACACACAACACTCATACCTCACTATATATATACACACACACACACACACACGACACACACACACACAACACTCATACCTCACTATATATACACACACACACACACACACACACACACACACACACGACACACACACACACAACACTCATACCTCACTATATATACACACACACACACACACACACACACACAGACACACGACACACATACACACAACACTCATACCTCACTATATATACACACACCACACACACACACACACACACACACACACACACAACACTCATACCTCACTATATATACACACACACACACACACACACACACGACACACACACACACAACACTCATACCTCACTATATATACACACACACACACACACACACACACACACACACACGACACACACACACACAACACTCATACCTCACTATATATACACACACACACACACACACACACACACACACACACGACACACACACACACAACACTCATACCTCACTATATATACACACACACACACACACACACACACACGACACACACACACACAACACTCATACCTCACTATATATACACACACACACACACACACACACACACACACACACACGACACACACACACACAACACTCATACCTCACTATATATACACACACACACACACACACACACACGACACACACACACACAACACTCATACCTCACTATATATACACACACACACACACACACACACACACACACACACGACACACACACACACAACACTCATACCTCACTATATATACACACACACACACACACACACACACACACACACACACCACACACACACACACAACACACATACCTCACTATATATACACACACACACACACACACACACACACACGACACACACACACACAACACTCATACCTCACTATATATACACACACACACACACACACACACACGACACACACACACACAACACTCATACCTCACTATATACACACACACACACACACACACACACACACACACACACACACAACACACACACACACACACACACACACACACACACACACACACACACACACGACACACACACACACAACACTCATACCTCACTATATATACACACACACACACACACACACACACGACACACACACACACAACACTCATACCTCACTATATATACACACACACACGACACACACACACACACACACACGACACACATGAAACATGTACACAAAACGTCCACTTACGCAAACACGCCACCTCTTTGTCCCGCGTCAAACGCGTAGCCATGAATTACGCCGGGCACACGCACTCCCCGGTACGCACACCAACACTTTAAACGCACTCTAAACCCCCCCCCCCCCCCACCCCCCTCCCCAACACCACACCCCCCACCCCCAGGGGGGGGGGAGACACAGAGTGACGTCAGCAACACTGGCGATGGTCTCGGGTTCGACCGGTCTGTGCGGTGGGAGTAAAGGCGTCCAGTGCGAGGAGGAAGGGAGGAGAGTGAGTGGCTCCCGGTGCAAAGGCGAGTCTGCTATGTCACCATGGCGGTTTAATCTGTTCATGTCACCATGGCTGTTCAGTCTCTTCAGGTCACCAAGGCTGTTCAGTCTCTTCAGGTCACCATGGCTGTTTAATCTCTTCATGTCACCATGGCTGTTTAATCTCATCATGCATGGAATCTCGCTTTACGACGCCGTTAGCTGCTGCCACTCCACTTGCGACACACTATCAACACAGGGGCAAAGTTACGTATACGGGAAACCGTGTCCAAAGTAGCGAAACTGAAGTCTTGAACACAATCACAACCTCCTCATCCAAGACTAGTGATTATCCAAATGACTGTGAGAGGATTGTAAGACGATTAGCCAATCATCCACACTCTGCTAGATCCAACTATGGCATACAACACTTGTAGAATGTGGAGCAGGAGGCACTGAACTACACACAGTCCAATTACCTTCCCTAAGTGGAATACAGCAGTCAAGGGTCAATATTGCCCCAGAGCAACACACGTCACCAGACCCACCAAACATGTCCATTTAAAAGTGAAGAAAAGTTATAGATATATCTGATCTATGTCTCTCATAGATTTGGTTATCAGCACATGGCTGCTTCCACACTCCACCACACCCCCACCCCCACGCTCGACCCAAGGCTTGGTCTGTCCTGTGGGCGTACGACAAGATAGCCAGACGTTCACTGAGGTGCCCCTCACGACACAGAATAGACTCCTCATGTATCCAGTGGTCTGATGAAAATATATATGATATATCATACAATTGCTTTAACAATGGTCATGTGTGTGTGTGTGTGTGTGTGTGTGTGTGTGTGGGTGGGTGGGTGGGACACACACACACACACACACACACGACATTTAGAAAGGCATGTGGTGGTGTCGACCTACGACATATCACGTACGTCATGGCTCGAGGACGAACATACGTCACGCGTCGTACACTTTCATACGTCTGACGGAAAAGTTGAAGTTTTACGACGACACGAAACTCCTTGAACACGACGGTATACGACCCTTGAACACGACGGTATACGGCCCTTGAACAGGCCGGTATACGCCCCTTGAACACGACGGTATACGACCCTTGAACACGACGGTATACGACCCTTGAGCACGACGTTATACGACCCTTGAGCACGACGGTATACGACCCTTGAGCACGACGGTATACGACTCTTGAAAACGACGGTATACGACCCTTGAGCACAAAGGTATATGACCCTTGAACACGACGGTATACGACCCTTGAGCACGACGGTATACGACCCTTGAACACGACGACGGTATACGACCCTTGAACACGACGGTATACGACCCTTGAGCACGACGGTATACGACCCTTGAACACGACGACGGTACGACCCTTGAACACGACGACGGTACGACCCTTGAACACGACGGTATACGACCCTTGAACACGACGGTATACGACCCTTGAACACCTCCTGACTCAGTGAACAACCTTTGTATTACTGTAACATCCACTTTTTCAAACTTGACCTCCTTGCCCTACGCCACAATGGTGGTTCACTTTGGCTTTAGCTCCCGAGGGCTGGCTGCCTGTGTGCCCCCCACCACTAGCTAGACCACGCAATACTGGGCAAGCTGTTGCTGCTGCTGCCTCACATGATGACTGTGTGGCCATCAGCAACTCAAGGGTGGGCCGTTTTGATACCTCCTTCTCACCTTACACGTCCAAGCTTTGGAACTCTCCACCTTCTCATGTCTTTCCCAATAACCATGGCCCGCCGCACATTGGAAAACACAGGTTTTTCACTTCCTCCAGAATTCGTCAATACTTTCCCTTGTCTCTTCTTCTTTTCCCCTTTCATTACCCTCTCTCTCTATTCTAATTAACACCCAGCTTTGATGTGGACTTTGGTCCCTGAATGGAATATCCGACTTAAAATAAATAAATAAAAGTACGAATAGTGGGAGTCATATATATATATATATATATATATATATATATATATATATATATATATATATATATATATATATAATATGAGGGGAGAGTAATTCATCAAAGGTCTATACTGACTGCACCATATATTCTCCCTCTATAAAACTATATATCTATCTGATATTTATATACATATATATATATATATATATATATATATATATATATATATATATATATATATATATATATATATATATATACCAGGTAGAAATACCTCTATTTCCCTAGATTAATATCCATTATGACCGTGTATACCTAAGTTACGTGTGTTCGTAAAAAAAGTATATTCCATTTTGCGAATAAAAATCTCTCTGGCGTTGCTATCAAAATTCGGATACGCTGCCACGAATTACCGGTCAAAAGCGAATACATACATACATGAATTTATATGATTTATACACGCATAGATTTAGACATGTATAGATTTATACTTGTATACATTTATACATGTATAGAGACAGGCTTGATTGAGTGAGCGTAGATACATATGTGTTCTGATGTGAAATTCTTGAACACGACGGTATACGACCCTTGAACACGACGGTATACGACCCTTGAACACGACGGTATACGACCCTTGAACACGACGGTATACGACCCTTGAACACGACGGTATACGACCCTTGAACACGACGGTATACGACCCTTGAGCACGACGGTATACGACCCTTGAACACGACGGTAAACGACCCTTGAACACGACGGTATACGACCCTTGAAAACGACGGTATACGACCCTTGAACACGACGGTATACGACCCTTGAACACGACGGTATACGACCTTTGAACACGACGGTATACGACCCTTGAACACGACGGTATACGACCCTTGAACACGACGGTATACGACCCTTGAGCACGACAGTATACGACCCTTTAACACGACGGTATACGACCCTTGAACACGACGGTATACGACCCTTGAACACGACGGTATACGACCCTTGAACACGACGGTATACGACCCATGAACACGACGGCATACGACCCTTGAGCACGACGGTATACGACCCTTGAACACGACGGTATACGACCCTTGAACACGACGGTATACGACCCTTGAACACGACGGTATACGACCCTTGAGCACGACGGTATACGATCCTTGAACACGACGGTATACGACCCTTGAACACGACGGTATACGACCCTTGAGCATGACGGTATACGACCCTTGAACACGACGGTATACGACCCTTGAACACAACGGTATACGACCCTTGAACACGACGGTATACGACCCTTGAACACGACGGTATACGACCCTTGAACACGACAGTATACGACCCTTGAACACGACGGTATACGACCCTTGAGCACGACGGTATACGACCCTTGAACACGACGGTATACGACCCTTGAACACGACGGTATACGACCCTTGAACACGACGGTATACGACCCTCAATGTGACGACCACGCCCTCCCTCGACCCTAACAGGTCAGGTCACAGGCCAAAGTACTATACCCAAGGGTCGTACCATCGAGTTCAAGGGTCGTCTCTCCGCCCATAGCGGAGGGGTGGTGGCTTTAGGGGGGGGAAGGGGGGAGGGGGGTGTAGTCAAGTCGTCCTGAAATACCACTCGAACGACTGAGTCACCGAACGACCACAGAAAACACGTTGTGACCTTGTTCCATCACCTCACATCTGTACCATCAAATTAAGGAAACATTATATACCAAAGTTAATCTCAATATATATATATATATATATATATATATATATATATATATATATATATATATATATATATGGAAGCGGAAGTGAATCATAGGGTGGGGAAGGGGGCGAAAATCCTGGGAGCCTTGAAGAATGTGTGGAAGTCGAGAACATTATCTCGGAAAGCAAAAATGGGTATGTTTGAAGGAATAGTGGTTCCAGCAATGTTGTATGGTTGCGAGGCGTGGGCTATGGATAGAGTTGTGCGCAGGAGAATGGATGTGCTGGAAATGAGATGTTTGAGGACAATGTGTGGTGTGAGGTGGTTTGATCGAGTGAGTAACGTAAGGGTAAGAGAGATGTGTGGAAATAAAAAGAGCGTGGTTGAGAGAGCAGAAGAGGGTGTTTTGAAGTGGTTTGGGCACATGGAGAGAATGAGTGAGGAAAGATTGACCAAGAGGATATATGTGTCGGAGGTGGAGGGAACGAGGAGAAGTGGGAGACCAAATTGGAGGTGGAAAGATGGAGTGAAAAAGATTTTGTGTGATCGGGGCCTGAACATGCAGGAGGGTGAAAGGAGGGCAAGGAATAGAGTGAATTGGATCGAATGTGGTATACCGGGGTTGACGTGCTGTCAGTGGATTGAATCAGGGCATGTGAAGCGTCTGGGGTAAACCATGGAAAGTTTTGTGTTGCCTGGATGTGGAAAGGGAGCTGTGGTTTCGGGCATTATTGCATGACAGCTAGAGACTGAGTGTGAACGAATGGGGCCTTTGTTGTCTTTTCCTAGCACTACCTCGCACACATGAGGGGGAGGGGGATGTTATTCCATGTGTGGCGAGGTGGCGATGGGAATGAATAAAGGCAGACAGTGTGAATTGTGTGCATGGGTATATATGTATGTGTCTGTGTGTGTATATATATGTGTACATAGAGATGTATAGGTATGTATATTTGCGTGTGTGGACGTGTATGTATATACATGTGTATGGGGGTGGGTTGGGCCATTTCTTTCGTCTGTTTCCTTGCGCTACCTCGCAAACGCGGGAGACAGCGACAAAGCAAAATAAATAAATAAATAAATAAATATATATATATATATTTTTTTTTTCATACTATTCGCTATTTCCCGCAATAGCGAGGTAGTGTTAAGAACAGAGGACTGGGCCTTTGAGGGAATATCCTCACCTGGCCCTCTTCTCTGTTCCTTCGTTTGGAAAATTAAAAAAAAAAAAATAAATAAAAAAAATAAAAAAATAAATGGCGAATAGTATGAAATATATATATATATATATATATATATATATATATATATATATATATATATATATCTTTTTTTTTTCATACTATTCGCCATTTCCCGCGATATCGAGGTAGCGTTAAGAACAGAGGACTGGGCCTTTAAGGGAGTATCCTCACCTGACCCCCTTCTCTGTTCCTTCTTTTGGAAAAAAAAAAAAATGAGAGGGGAGGATTTCCAGCCCCCCGCTCCCTTCCCTTTTAGTCGCCTTGTACGACATGCAGGGAATACGTGGGAAGTATTCTTTCTCCCCTATCCCCAGGGATAATATATATATATATATATATATATATATATATATATATATATATATATATATATATATATATATATATATATATTCCTACGAGTCCAGGGGTGAACATGAAATAGGATAAATTGCCAAGTGCACTTTCGTGTAATAATCATATCATCAGGGGAGACAATATATATATATATTTTTTTTTTTTTCCAAAAGAAGGAACAGAGGAGAGGTCCAGGTGAGGATATTCCCTCAAAGGCCTAGTCCTCTGTTCTTAACGCTACCTCGCTATCGCGGGAAATAGCGAATAGTATGAAAAAAAAAAAAAAAAAAATATATATATATATATATATATATATATATATATATATATATATATATATATATATATATATATATATATATATTATTCCCTGTTGGAAATGAATTCTGAGCTGAAAGAAAAAAAAAATGTCCCAGCCAATAATTCCCTTTTCGTCCTGATTCAAACGGAACATAAAAAACGGGATGCAGTGGACGGACGGAAGGGGAGACACAGGAAATGGAACGGAATGGGAGAACGGAGGAATGGTGCGTGTATGTGGACAGGGGAACACGGGAATGAGATGGGAGGAGAGAGGAGTAGGGGGAGAGTAAGTTATCGATCGATGAAGAGATAGAAGTGAATAGACATTGAAGATAGACGATAGATTATGCTGGTACTGTTATAGAATAGATGGTATTCTATCGTCCCGTTCCACTGGGTATACATATGTATTTCTATACAGACATACAGATGGGTATACATGTATGTATAAGAGGCGGTGTATGGCTATGTATGTTGAGTGGAGGCCAGCAAGACACACGCTATACATATGCATGATGCATGTGCGCATACATGTATGTATGAGGGTGGACATACATATGTATGTGCGGCCGTTAATGCATTCGCCACACATACATGTATGTAAGTCAGGGTCGTCCTGATACGTACACACACACACACACACACACACACACACACACATACACACACACACACACACACACACATACACACACACACACACACATACACACACACACACACACATACACACACACACACACACACACACACACATACACACACACACACACACACACACACACACACACACACATACACACACACACACACACACACACACACATACACACACACACACACACACACACTTACACACACACACACACACATACACACACACACATACACACACACACACACACACACACATACACACACACACACACACACACACACACACACACACACACACACACACACACACACACACACACACACACACACATACACACAATCCACACCCTTGAACACAACGGTGCGACCCTCAAAGGTCGTATACCGTCGTGCTCAAAGGTCGTATACCGTCGTGCTCAAAGGTCGTATACCGTCGTGCTCAAAGGTCGTATACCGTCGTGTTCAAGGGTCGTATACCGTCGTGCTCAAAGGTCGTATACCGTCGTGCTCAAAGGTCGTATACCGTCGTGCTCAAAGGTCGTATACCGTCGTGTTCAAGGGTCGTATACCGTCGTGTTCAAGGGTCGTATACCGTCGTGTTCAAGGGTCGTATACCGTCGTGCTCAAAGGTCGTATACCGTCGTGTTCAAGGGTCGTATACCGTCGTGTTCAAGGGTCGTATACCGTCGTGCTCAAAGGTCGTATACCGTCGTGCTCAAAGGTCGTATACCGTCGTGTTCAAGGGTCGTATACCGTCGTGTTCAAGGGTCGTATACCGTCGTGTTCAAGGGTCGTATACCGTCGTGCTCAAAGGTCGTATACCGTCGTGCTCAAAGGTCGTATACCGTCGTGTTCAAGGGTCGTATACCGTCGTGTTCAAGGGTCGTATACCGTCGTGTTCAAGGGTCGTATATCGTCGTGTTCAAGGGTCATATACCGTCGTGTTCAAGGGTCGTATACCGTCGTGCTCAAGGGTCGTATACCGTCGTGCTCAAGGGTCGTATACCGTCGTGCTCAAGGGTCGTATACCGTCGTGTTCAAGGGTCGTATACCGCCGTGTTCAAGGGTCGTATACCGTCGTGCTCAAGGGTCGTATACCGTCGTGCTCAAGGGTCGTATACCGTCGTGTTCAAGGGTCGTATACCGTCGTGTTCAAGGGTCGTATACCGTCGTGTTCAAGGGTCGTATACCGTCGTGTTCAAGGGTCGTATACCGTCGTGCTCAAAGGTCGTATACCGTCGTGTTCAAGGGTCGTATACCGTCGTGTTCAAATGTCGTATACCGTCGTGTTCAAGGGTCGTATACCGTCGTGTTCAAGGGTCGTATATCGTCGTGTTCAAGGGTCATATACCGTCGTGTTCAAGGGTCGTATACCGTCGTGCTACAAGGTCGTATACCGTCGTGTTCAAGGGTCGTATACCGTCGTGCTCAAGGGTCGTATACCGTCGTGCTCAAGGGTCGTATACCGTCGTGTTCAAGGGTCGTATACCGTCGTGCTCAAAGGTCGTATACCGTCGTGTTCAAGGGTCGTATACCGTCGTGTTCAAGGGTCGTATACCGTCGTGCTCAAGGGTCGTATACCGTCGTGTTCCAATGTAATCCACCCAGGACTCCCAATGTAATCCACCCAGGACTCCCAATGTAATCCACCCTGGACTCACAATGTAATCCACCCAGGACTCCCAATGTAATCCACCCGGGATTTCCAATGTAATCCACCCAGGACTCACAATGTAATCCACCCAGGACTCCCAATGTAATCCACCCAGGACTCACAATGTAATCCACCTTGGACTCAATGTAATCCACCCAGGACTCCCAATGTAATCCACCCAGGACTCCTAATGTAATCCACCCAGGATTTCCAATGTAATC
>NC_092268.1:11869639-11882139 GCF_036320965.1 Panulirus ornatus
TCCTCCCCTCTCGTTTTTTTTAATTTTCCAAAAGAAGGGACAGAGAAGGGGGCCATTTGAGGATATTCCCTCAAAGGTCCAGTCCTTTGTTCTTAACGCAACCTCGCTAATGCGGGACATGGCGAATAGTATGAAAGAAAGATGATTTAATTACGATTTAAATACAATCAAATATGATCTAAATATAATCAAATATGATCTAAATATAATCTAAATATAATCAAAACATGATTTAATTACGATCTAAATACAATCAAATATGATCTAAATATAATCAAATATGATCTAAATATAATCTAAATATAATCAAAACATGATTTAATTACGATTTAAATACAATCAAATGTGATCTAAATATAATCAAATATGATCTAAATATAATCTAAATATAATCAAAACAATTTGATTACGATTTAAATACAATCAAATATGATCTAAATATGATTTAACATCAAAATATGATTTAATTACGATTCAAATATAATCAAATATGATCTACATATGATCTAAATATATTGAAAATATGATTTAATTACGCTTTGAATATAATCATATATGTTCTAAATATGATTTAGATATAAAGAAACTATTATTTAATTACGCTTTAAATACAATTAAATATGATCTAAATATGATTAAAATATAATCACAATATGATTTAATTATGCTTTAAATGTAATCAAATATGATCTAAATATGATTAAAATATAATCAAAATATGATTTAATTATGCTTTGAATACAATAAAATATGATCTAAATATGATTTAAACAAAATCAAAATGTGATTTAAGTTGCAAATATAATCAAATATGATCTAAATATAATCAAATATGATCTAAATATGATTAAAATATGATTTAATTACGATTTAAATATAATCAAATATGATCTAAATATGATTCAAATATAATCAAAATATGATTTCATTACGATTTAAATATAATCAACATATGATTGACATACAATTAAAAATTAATTGATTATAATACAAGCTATGAATATCTTACTTATGAATATACAACATCTTCCATGTCAACAAAATACAACCCTTTACCAGATAATTATAACAACTGAAAAACACAAATCCTTTTCTTTCTAATGTAATCCCCGCCCTATAATCCGGACCATATGTAATCGCTCTAATCCACAGCAAACCCGTAATCCCCCCCCCTCCCAACACTCTATATAAATCCCCTTGTGTGATTCAATATACATTTACACTGAAAGGTAATTCCCCTCCCCACACGTACATGTAATCCTATATACATGTAATCTTGCTCTCTGTGTGTGAGTACATTCCAACCATATGAGTACAAAAAGGCATAGACCCTTTAGAGTACAGTGAACAGGTGTACACAGTACAGGTGTACACGGCTCGGGCACATGTGTGTTTTCATGGAGTGTACACTGGTGTTCTAACGTGTGTACATGGGTGGCTGTACCTCATGGGGTACAATGTATTGTGAGTACATCAGTGTGTGTGTGTGTGTCTGTGTGTACATCACTCCTTACATGTAGACATGTGTGTGTGGAAATATATACTTGTGTGTACATAAGTGCGTATATGTGTACGTCAGTATGAACATGTATACATGTGTACATCAGTATGTCCACGTGTACATCAGACTGTACATGTACACAGGTGCATATATGAGTATGTCCATGTGTACATCAGATTGTACATGTACAGTGTGTATATGGGTATGTCCATGTGTACATCAGAGTGTACACGTATATTACACACGTGCGTACATGAGTGTACAGTGAGGTGGGGGGGGGGGGGACTACCCAGCACAACCCATTAAACACATCACTTCCTGCGCATTACTCTCTCCCCTCTCACTTACTCTCCCCTCTCACTTACTCTCCCCTCTCACCCACTTTCCCCTCTCACTTACTCTCCCCTCTCACTTACTCTCCCCTCTCACTTACTCTCCCCTCTCACTTACTCTCCCCTCTCACTTACTCTCCCCTCTCACTTACTCTCCCCTCTCACTTACTCTCCCCTCTCACTTACTCTCCCCTCTCACTTACTCTCCCCTCTCACTTACTCTCCCCTCTCACTTACTCTCCCCTCTCACTTACTCTCCCCTCTCACTTACTCTCCCCTCTCACTTACTCTCCCCTCTCACTTACTCTCCCCTCTCACTTACTCTCCCCTCTCACTTACTCTCCCCTCTCACTTACTCTCCCCTCTCACTTACTCTCCCCTCTCACTTACTCTCCCCTCTCACTTACTCTCCCCTCTCACTTACTCTCCCCTCTCACTTACTCTCCCCTCTCACTTACTCTCCCCTCTCACTTACTCTCCCCTCTCACTTACTCTCCCCTCTCACTTACTCTCCCCTCTCACTTACTCTCCCCTCTCACTTACTCTCCCCTCTCACTTACTCTCCCCTCTCACTTACTCTCCCCTCTCACTTACTCTCCCCTCTCACTTACTCTCCCCTCTCACTTACTCTCCCCTCTCACTTACTCTCCCCTCTCACTTACTCTCCCCTCTCACTTACTCTCCCCTCTCACTTACTCTCCCCTCTCACTTACTCTCCCCTCTCACTTACTCTCCCCTCTCACTTACTCTCCCCTCTCACTTACTCTCCCCTCTCACTTACTCTCCCCTCTCACTTACTCTCCCCTCTCACTTACTCTCCCCTCTCACTTACTCTCCCCTCTCACTTACTCTCCCCTCTCACTTACTCTCCCCTCTCACTTACTCTCCCCTCTCACTTACTCTCCCCTCTCATTCATCCTTCATATTCATCCTTCATCAATCATCCTTCATCATTCATCATTCATCCTTCATCATTCATCTTCATCATTCATCCTCATCATTCATCCTTCATCATCCATCACTTCATCATTCATCACTTCATCATTCACCTTCATCATTCATCTTCATCATTCCATCCTTCATCAATCATACCTTCATCATTCAACCTTCATCATTCATCACTTCATCATTCATCCTTCATCATTCATCCTTCATCATTCATTCCTTCATCATTCATCCTTCATCATTCATCCATCACTTCATCATTCATCATTCATCCTTCATCATTCATCCTCATCATTCATCCTTCATCATTCATTCCTTCATCATTCATACCTTCATCATTCAACCTTCATCATTCATCATTCATCCTTCATCAATCATCCTTCATCATTCAACCTTCATCATTCATCATTCATCCTCATCATTCATCCTTCATCATTCAACCTTCATCATTCATCCTTCATCATTCATCCTTCCATCATTCATCCATCACTTCATCATTCAGCCTTCATCATTCATCCTTCATCATTCATATTCATCCTTCATCATTCATCCTTCATCATTCATCCATCACTTCATCATTCACCTTCATCATTCATCATCCTTCATCATTCATCCTCATCATTCATCCTTCATCATTCATCCATCACTACATCATTCATCCTCATCATTCATCCTTCATCATTCATCCTTCAATCATTCATCCTTCATATTCATCCTTCATCAATCATCCTTCATCATTCATACCTTCATCATTCATCCATCACTTCATCATTCATCCTTCATTCATTCATCCTTCATTCATTCATCCTTCATTCATTCATCCTTCATCATTCATACCTTCATCATTCATCCTTCATTCATTCATCCTTCATCAATCATCCTTCATCATTCATACCTTCATCATTCATCCTTCAATCATTCATCCTTCAATCATTCATCCTTCATTCATTCATCCTTCATTCATTCATCCTTCATCATTCATTCCTTCATCATTCATCCTTCAATCATTCATCCTTCAATCATTCATCCTTCATTCATTCATCCTTCATCAGTCATCCTTCATCATTCATCCTTCATATTCATCCTTCATCAGTCATTCCTTCATCATTCATTCCTTCATCATTCATACCTTCATCATTCATCCTTCTCATTCATCCTTCATTCATTCATCCTTCATCATTCTCCTTCATCATTCATCTTCATCATTCATCCTTCAATCATTCATCCTTCAATCATTCATCCTTCAATCATTCATCCTTCATCAATCATCCTTCATCATTCAACCTTCATCATTCATCCTTCATCAATCATCCTTCATCATTCAGCCTTCATCATTCATCCTTCAATCATTCATCCTTCATCATTCATCATTCATCCTTCATATTCATCCTTCATCATTCATCCTTCATCATTCATCCTTCATCATTCATCCTTCATCATTCATCCTTCATCATTCATCCATCACTTCATCATTCATCCTTCATCATTCATCCTTCATCATTCATCCTTCATCATTCATCCTTCATCATTCATCCATCATTCATCCTCACTTCATCATTCATCCTTCATCATTCATCCTTCATCATTCATCCTTCATCATTCATCCTTCATCATTCATCACTTCATCATTCATCCTTCATCATTCATCCTTCATCATTCATCCTTCATCATTCATCCTTCATCATTCATCCTTCATCATTCATCCTTCATCATTCATCCTTCATCATTCATCCTTCATCATTCATCCTTCATCATTCATCCTTCATCATTCATCCTTCATCATTCATCCTTCATCATTCATCCTTCATCATTCATCCTTCATCATTCATCCTTCATCATTCATCCTTCATCATTCATCCATCACTTCATCATTCATCCTTCATCATTCATCCTTCATCATTCATACCTTCATCATTCAACCTTCATCATTCATCTTCATCATTCATCCTTCCATCATTCATCCTTCATCAGTCATCCTTCATCATTCATACCTTCATCATTCATCTTCATCATTCATCCATCACTTCATCATTCATCCTTCATCAGTCATCCTTCATCATTCATACCTTCATCATTCAACCTTCATCATTCATACCTTCATCATTCATACCTTCATCATTCATCCATCACTTCATCATTCATCCTTCAATCATTCATCCTTCAATCATTCATCCTTCATCATTCAGCCTTCATCATTCATCTTCATCATTCATCCATCACTTCATCATTCATCCATCACTTCATCATTCATCTTCATCATTCATCCTTCATCATTCATCCTTCATCATTCATCCTCATCATTCATCCTTCATTCATTCATCCTTCATCAGTCATCCTTCATCATTCATCTTCATCATTCATCCATCACTTCATCATTCATCTTCATCATTCATCCTTCATATTCATCCTTCATCAGTCATCCTTCATCATTCATACCTTCATCATTCATACCTTCATCATTCATACCTTCATCATTCATCATTCATCCTTCATCAGTCATCCTTCATCATTCCATCCTTCATCATTCAACCTTCATCATTCATACCTTCATCATTCATCCTTCATCAGTCATCCTTCATCATTCATACCTTCATCATTCATCCTTCAATCATTCATCCTTCATTCATTCATCCTTCATCATTCATACCTTCATCATTCATACCTTCATCATTCAACCTTCATCATTCATGCCTTCATCATTCATACCTTCATCATTCATACCTTCATCATTCATCCTCATCATTCATCCTTCCATCATTCATCCTTCATCAGTCATCCTTCATCATTCATACCTTCATCATTCAACCTTCATCATTCATACCTTCATCATTCATACCTTCATCATTCATACCTTCATCATTCATCCTTCATCAGTCATCCTTCATCATTCATACCTTCATCATTCATACCTTCATCATTCATACCTTCATCATTCATACCTTCATCATTCATCCTTCATATTCATCCTTCATCATTCATACCTTCATCATTCATCCTTCATATTCATCCTTCATCATTCAACCTTCATCATTCATCCTTCATCATTCATACCTTCATCATTCAACCTTCATCATTCATACCTTCATCATTCATACCTTCATCATTCAACCTTCATCATTCATACCTTCATCATTCATCCTTCCATCATTCATCCTTCAATCATTCATCCTTCATATTCATCCTTCATCAGTCATCCTTCATCATTCAACCTTCATCATTCATCCTTCATCATTCAACCTTCATCATTCATCCTTCATCAGTCATCCTTCATCATTCATCCTTCATCATCATCCTTCATCATTCAACCTTCATCATTCATCCTTCATATTCATCCTTCATCAGTCATCCTTCATCATTCAATCCTTCATCATTCATACCTTATTTCTTGAGACCAGGGGAATATCTGGGGAGAACCCGGTGAATATCTGGTGAGTACCAGGTGAATTTTGGTGAGTACCCGGTAAAAATCTGGGAACCAGGTGAATATCTGGTGAGTACCAGGTGAATATCTGTGAGTACTAGTGAATATCTGGTGAGTACTAGTGAATATCTGGTGAGTACCAGGAATATCTGGTGAGTACCAGGTGAATATCTGGTGAGTACCAGGTGAATATCTGGTGAGTACCAGGTGAATATCTGGTGAGTACTAGATGAATATCTGGTGAGTACCAGGTGAATATCTGGTGAGTACCAGGTCAATATCTGGTGAGAACCAGGTGAATATCTGGTGAGTACCAGGTGAATATCTGGTGAGTACTAGGTAAATATCTGGTGAGTCCCAGGTCAATATCTGGTGAGAACCAGGTGAATATCTGGTGAGAACCAGGTGAATATCTGGTGAGAACCAGGTGAATATCTGGTGAGTACCAGGTGAATATCTGGTGAGTACTAGGTAAATATCTGGTGAGTCCCAGGTGAATATCTGGTGAGTACCAGGTGAATATCTGGTGAGTACCAGGTCAATATCTGGTGAGTCCCAGGTGAATATCTGGTGAGTACCAGGTGAATATCTGGTGAGTACCAGGTGAATATCTGGTGAGAACCAGGTGAATATCTGCTGGCGTCTTCAGGGAGGTCTTCTACCCCCACAGCCCGGGCGGTTGCGGGGGGGGGGGGGGGGCGTTGGCCGACTCAAAGAAATTCACATCTTATCTGTTCATAAGCCAATGCCACGTTTTCTATCTGTACATTAGTCAGTCCAACGTGTTCAAGGGTCGTATACCGTCGTGTTCAAGGGTCGTATACCGTCGTGTTCAAGGGTCGTATACCGTCGTGTTCAAGGGTCGTATACCGTCGTGTTCAAGGGTCATATACCGTCGTGCTCAAGGGTCGTATACCGTCGTGTTCAAGGGTCGTATACCGTTGTGTTCAAGGGTCGTATACCGTCGTGTTCAAGGGTCGTATACCGTCGTGCTCAAGGGTCGTATACCGTCGTGCTCAAGAGTCGTATACCGTCGTGTTCAAGGGTCGTATACCGTCGTCGTGTTCAAGGGTCGTATACCGTCGTGTTCAAGGGTTGTATACCGTCGTGTTCAAGGGTCGTATACCGTCGTGTTCAAGGGTTGTATACCGTCGTGTTCAAGGGTCGTATACCGTCGTGTTCAAGGGTCGTATACCGTCGTGCTCAAGGGTCGTATACCGTCGTGTTCAAAGGTCGTACACCGTCGTGTTCAAGGGTCGTATACCGTCGTTTTCAAGAGTCGTATACCGTCGTGCTCAAGGTCGTATACCGTCGTGTTCAAGGGTCGTATACCGTCGTGGTGTTCAAGGGTCGTATACCGTCGTGTTCAAGGGTCGTATACCGTCGTGTTCAAGGGTCGTATACCGTCGTGTTCAAGGGTCGTATACCGTCGTGCTCAAGGGTCGTATACCGTCGTGTTCAAGGGTCGTATACCGTCGTGCTCAAGGGTCGTATACCGTCGTGTTCAAAGGTCGTACACCGTCGTGTTCAAGGGTCGTATACCGTCGTGTTCAAGAGTCGTATACCGTCGTGCTCAAGGGTCGTATACCGTCGTGTTCAAGGGTCGTATACCGTCGTGCTCAAGGGTCGTATACCGTCGTGCTCAAGGGTCGTATACCGTCGTGTTCAAGGGTCGTATACCGTCGTGCTCAAGGGTCGTATACCGTCGTGTTCAAGGGTCGTATACCGTTGTGTTCAAGGGTCGTATACCGTCGTGTTCAAGGGTCGTATACCGTCGTGCTCAAGGGTCGTATACCGTCGTGCTCAAGAGTCGTATACCGTCGTCTTCAAGGGTCGTATACCATCGTCGTGTTCAAGGGTCGTATACCGTCGTGCTCAAGGGTCGTATACCGTCGTGCTCAACAGTCGTATACCGTCGTGTTCAAGGGTCGTATACCGTCGTCGTGTTCAAGGGTCGTATACCGTCGTGTTCAAGGGTTGTATACCGTCGTGTTCAAGGGTCGTATACCGTCGTGTTCAAGGGTCGTATACCGTCGTGTTCAAGGGTCGTATACCGTCGTGGTGTTCAAGGGTCGTATACCGTCGTGGTGTTCAAGGGTCGTATACCGTCGTGGTGTTCAAGGGTCGTATACCGTCGTGGTGTTCAAGGGTCGTATACCGTCGTGGTGTTCAAGGGTCGTATACCGTCGTGGTGTTCAAGGGTCGTATACCGTCGTGGTGTTCAAGGGTCGTATACCGTCGTGGTGTTCAAGGGTCGTATACCGTCGTGTTCCAGGGGAAGGGGTTTGGACCTTGTGATATCTGACCCTTTCACCACCTCATGCTGGGTCATCAATAGATTTTATACATTTTCTTTTTTTGGCACATTAAACCCCCCCCCCCCTTCCCCCCTTCCCATCCATCAAAGGATTATCTGTAATATGTAGATTAGTTAACAGAGTGTGTTCCCCCGTGTGTGCTCCCGGTACAGCCACTGTATCTATCACCCAGCCACTGTAAGTCTGACAGGGACTGTGGCAGCCACAGCGATGTCCACAGCACAAAGGACTAGATGCGCTGAAGTGGTTCGGTGACATGGAGAGGATGAGTGAGGAGAGATTGACCAAGAGGATATGTGTGTCGGAGGCGGAGGGAACGAGGAGAAGTGGGAGACCAAATTGGAGGTGGAAAGATGGAGTGAAAAAGATTTTTGAGGGATCGGGGCCTGAACATGCAGGAGGGTGAAAGGCGTGCAAAGAATAGAGTGAATTGGAACGATGTGGTATACCGGGGTCGACGTGCTGTCAATGGATTGAACCAGGGCATGTGAAGCGTCTGGGGTAAACCATGGAAAGTTCTGTGGGGCCTGGATGTGGAAAGGGAGCTGTGGTTTCGGTGCATTATTACATGACAGCTAGAGACTGAGTGTGAACGAATGGGGCCTTTGTTGTCTTTTCCTAGCGCTACCTCGCTGACGCGTGAAAATGCGATCAAGTAAAAAAGTCACCTTTGGCGAGACTGCATCACTGGGAGTACAAGTTTGGTCAAGGAACATCCCAGTCCAAAGGAGTGTTCTGCATTTCCCTGCTACTGGAAGTAGCGCACCTAGCCTTGAGACGCAGTTGCCCTTACAAATAGGCCCTGAGCAACACCAGGACTCCCTGACTGATGAATAAACCACATTCATCCATCACTCACCGCTGGTCATGTTGACGATTTCCACTGTAACAGTTGTAATTTGTCCATCTCTCCATATGAGATCAACTCTGGCCAGGATCCAGATCACAACCACACCCACCTGCTTCTCCCACACACACACACACACACACACACACACACACACACACACACACACATTTTTTACGCTGGTCTGTTGAGTGTTGCTGTTTATCTATTTTCCTTAATCTATCTCATCTCCTCCCCTCCCCCCCCCCCGCCCCCCCCCCCCCCCGAGCAAGTTGTGGTGGTGCGCTGAGCGACTGTGGGAGAGAGAGAGAGAGAGAGAGAGAGAGAGAGAGAGAGAGAGAGAGAGAGAGAGAGAGAGAGAGACAGGGTGTTCGTTCCTTCCACCCCCAACACCGTTTTCTAAAACTATCCATTTTCTTCCTCAGTTTAAAATCTGTCCTAAATCTAATAATGATTCGAAAGATCTCTTGAAATAAAAAAAAAAAGAAAAACAAACACAAAAATAGAGAGAAATGGAACATCAATTCGTCTACAAGAAAGGCATTTCCAAGCTAATTTGCATACAGCAAAAACCATTCCATACTCCGGGTTTGAGGAACATGTGGAGGAGGGTGGAGTCAAGAACCAGACATTGCACCAAAAAAAATATGATATTTATTTTTTTGTTTGTGTTTACGTCGAGTCTGGGTGATGTGTGCGAAGGTGTTGTCTGATGCCACAAAGACTGGAGGTGTGTCGTGTATGCAAATGAGCCAGGAAATACGTGTCTCATAAACACGAATTCTTTTTATATATCTATCTATTTATACTTTGTCGTTGTCTCCCGCGTGAGCCAGGTAGCGCCAGGAAACAGACGAAAGAATGGCCCAACCCACCCACATACACATGTATATACATACACGTCCACACACGCAAATATACATACATATACATCTCAACGTACACACACACACACGCATATGTATAGATATGTACAAATATATATGTATATATATATATATATATATATATATATATATATATATATATATATATATATATATACATAAACATGGACATATTTATACTTGCTGCCTTCATCCATTCCCGTCGCCACCTCGCCACACATGATATAGCATCCTCCTCCAATCTAATATATCTTACTCAGAAAAAAATCTACAATATCAAAAACGTTTACCATCTACCAGAAAACGTCTCTCTCTCTCTCTCTCTCTCTCTCTCTCTCTCTCTCTCTCTCTCTCTCTCTCTCTCTCTCTCTCTCTCTCTCGGGTTCACAGCTCCAGCTGGCCTGTGAGAGACAAGTTATAAGGGGCAAGGGAGAGTTAGGGAGCAGATGAAGAATGATAAGGGAGCGAAAATGGGAGATGAGCCAGAACGTGGTACATGTCCCACGTACAGTACTCATGTCCCATGTACAGTACCCATGTCCCACGTACAGTACCCATGTCCCACGTACAGTATCCATGTCCCATATACAGTACCCATGTCCCACGTACAGTACCCATGTCCCACGTACAGTACCCATGTGCCACGTACAGTACCCATAACCCACGTTCAGTACCCATATCCCACGTACACTACCCATATCCCACGTACAGTACCCATGTCCCACGTACAGTACCCATGTGCCACGTACAGTACCCATATCCCACGTACACTACCCATATCCCACGTACAGTACCCATGTGCCACGTACAGTACCCATATCCCACGTACACTACCCATATCCCACGTACAGTACCCATATCCCACGTACACTACCCATGTCCCACGTACAGTACCCATATCCCACGTACAGTACTCATATCCCACGTACACTACCCATATCCCACGTACACTACCCATATCCCACGTACACTACCCATATCCCACGTACAGTACCCATATCCCACGTACACTACCCATGTCCCACGTACAGTACCCATATCCCACGTACACTACCCATGTCCCACGTACAGTACCCATATCCCACGTACAGTACTCATATCCCACGTACACTACCCATATCCCACGTACACTACCCATATCCCACGTACAGTACTCATATCCCACGTACACTACCCATATCCCACGTACATTACCCATATCCCACGTACACTACCCATATCCCACGTACATATACAGAGGTTCCTCGATAGTGGGGGCCCCGCCCCCCCCCCTAGTATTTTAGCCCCCCCAAACAAGCGTGGGGGGGGGGCCCCTTCATCTGCCAAACCCCCCCCCGCCTACCACCTCCCCCTCCCCTCAAGTAAGGGGGGGGGGGGTGGATGTGGGCACCCTCAGCCCATTTCCACTTCGCCCAACCAATTTCAGCGATGCTCAGCAGATTTCTACCCTATTCTACCCATTTCACTGACTGAACCCCAATTCCACATCCAGAACCCCCAATTTCAGCGGCCTGAACCCCCAATTTCAAGGCCTGAACCCCAATTTCAAGGCCTGAACCCCAATTTCAGCGGCCTGAACCCCAATTTTAAGGCCTGAACCCCAATTTCAAGGCCTGAACCCCAATTTCAGCGACCTGAACCCCAATTTCAGCGGCCTGAACCCCAATTTCAGCGGCCTGAACCCCAATTTCAAGGCCTGAACCCCAATTTCAAGGCCAGAACCCCAATTTCAAGGCCAGAACCCCAATTTCAGGGCCAGAACCCTAATTTCAGCGGCCTGAACCCCAATTTCAAGGCCTGAACCCTAATTTCAAGGCCTGAACCCCAATTTCAGCGACCTGAACCCCAATTTCAGCGACCTGAACCCCAATTTCAGCGGCCTGAACCCCAATTTCAGCGACCTGAACCCCAATTTCAGCGACCTGAACTCCAATTTCAAGGCCTGAACCCCAATTTCAAGGCCTGAACCCCAATTTCAGCGACCTGAACCCCAATTTCAAGGCCTGAACCCCAATTTCAAGGCCTGAACCCCAATTTCAGCGACCTGAACCCCAATTTCAGGGTCTGAACCCCAATTTCAGCTGCCTGAACCCCAATTTCAGAGGCCAGAACCCCAATTTCAAGGCCTGAACCCCAATTTCAAAGGCAAACACCAAATTCAAAGTCCCAATTTCAGTTTTACCCATTTCAGCCATAGACCCCAATTTCCCTAGTGTCCCGTTATGAACGAATCCTCCACAAAACTGGTA
>NC_092268.1:11889639-11917139 GCF_036320965.1 Panulirus ornatus
TAACCCCTTCCCTCCCACAATGTAACCCCTTCCCTCCCACAATGTAACCCCTTCCCTCCCACAATGTAACCCCTTCCCTCCCACAATGTAACCCCTTCCCTCCCACAATGTAACCCCTTCCCTCCCACAATGTAACCCCTTCCCTCCCACAATGTAACCCCTTCCCCCACAATGTAACCCCTTCCCCCACAATGTAACCCCTTCCCTCCCACAATGTAACCCCTTCCCTCCCACAATGTAACCCCTTCCCCCACAATGTAACCCCTTCCCCCCACAATGTAACCCCTTCCCTCCCACAATGTAACCCCTTCCCCACAATGTACCCCTTCCCTCCCACAATGTAACCCCTTCCCTCCCACAATGTAACCCCTTCCCTCCCACAATGTAACCCCTTCCCTCCCACAATGTAACCCCTTCCCTCCCACAATGTAACCCCTTCCCTCCCACAATGTAACCCCTTCCCCCCACAATGTAACCCCTTCCCTCCCACAATGTAACCCCTTCCTCCCACAATGTAACCCCTTCCCCCACAATGTAACCCCTTCCCTCCCACAATGTAACCCCTTCCCTCCACAATGTAACCCCTTCCTCCCACAATGTAACCCCTTCCCCCACAATGTAACCCCTTCCCTCCCACAATGTAACCCCTTCCCCCACAATGTAACCCCTTCCCTCCCACAATGTAACCCCTTCCCCCACAATGTAACCCCTTCCCTCCCACAATGTAACCCCTTCCCTCCCACAATGTAACCCCTTCCCTCCCACAATGTAACCCCTTCCCCCACAATGTAACCCCTTCCCCCACAATGTAACCCCTTCCCCCACAATGTAACCCCTTCCCTCCCACAATGTAACCCCTTCCCTCCCACAATGTAACCCCTTCCCTCCCACAATGTAACCCCTTCCCTCCCACAATGTAACCCCTTCCCTCCCACAATGTAACCCCTTCTCTCCCACAATGTAACCCCTTCCCTCCCACAATGTAACCCCTTCTCTCCCACAATGTAACCCCTTCCCTCCCACAATGTAACCCCTTCCCTCCCACAATGTAACCCCTTCCCTCCCATAATGTAACCCCTTCCCTCCCACAATGTAACCCCTTCCCTCCCACAATGTAACCCCTTCCCTCCCACAATGTAACCCCTTCCCTCCCACAATGTAACCCCTTCTCTCCCACAATGTAACCCCTTCCCTCCCACAATGTAACCCCTTCCCTCCCATAATGTAACCCCTTCCCTCCCACAATGTAACCCACCCCCCCTCCCAAATGTAACCAACACCCCCCCCCCCTTCTCCCTTAATGAAAAAACCCAGCCACTGACATGCAGATTCCATTAACAAGCTGTTAATGACGTCATCAATTATAATTATCATTTACACACAGACACACACAGAGTGTGGGGATGCCTCAGCATTGAAGATTTACGACGAGGTAGTTTATTACCTCATGCTAACTACCCCTCCAGGCTTAATGACCTTCCATCAATCAATTAAGGTCACAGATCCACACTGGCTAAACTGATCACCATATCTCTCCTCCCAATATATATATATATATATATATATATATATATATATATATATATATATATATATATATATATATATATATATATATATATATATATTCCTATAAGTCCACGGGGGAAAATGTAACAGGATAAATTCCCAAGTGCACTTTCGTGTCATAATCACATCATCATCAGGGGAGACACAAGAGAGAAATATAACAGTCACTTGATATACAACGAAGAGACGAAGCTACGACGCCATTTGGTAAACATGTGATTGTCCAAAACATACAACGAGCGTTCATAAATTTATCATTTTACAAATTTGATCAACAATAAAGTTATCTAATTTGTATAGACCATCACTAATATTAAGATCATAATTCTTTGTGTATTTGATAATAAAAGATTCAATAATATTTCTCTTGGTAATAGAGTTAATAACTTAGATGATGTTACTCCAGTCAATACAATGATCATAGTTTTTAACATGATTAAACAAGGCATTTGATTCTTGTCCCGTTCTTATACTATATTTATGTTGCTTAAGTCTAACAGAAAGATCCTTACCAGTCTGACCAACATAAAACTTATCACAACTTCTACATGGCACTTTATAGATGCATCCAGAAGAATTTTCTGGTGAATTCCTGATTAAGATATTCTTTATAGTATTATTGTTGTTAAAGGCAATATTTACATTAAAGGATTTAAGCAACATGGGAAGCAAAGTGAAATTATTATTAAAAATGGAGAACTAAAAGATTCTTGGTGTCAATGGGAAGTTTGGACTCAACTCTATAAAATGATTTTTTTTGCTAACTTAAGAGATTGATCAATGAAAGATCTAGGGTACTTTAACTTAGATCCAATAGAATATATCTTCTCAAACTCATCATCAATAAACTCTGGACTGTAAATACGTAATGCCCTAATGAACATAGATTGGAAATGATGATAATTGAACTCTATCATGTTCAGTAATAATGGATATATGAGCATACATTGTTAGGTTTTCTGTATATGCTAAACTTAAACTTGTTTCCTTGTCTATGGATCATGCAATCTAACAATGGTAACATACCATTATTCTCATTTTCTACAGTCAATTTGATGGAAGGTACTTAATTTACAATTTAGCACCTTCCATCAAATGATACAGTGGGTTGAAGCGATACAAAAATTTTAAGTGCTGTGGGGCCTTGCCTGGAACACACGTTTCCTTGTGGGTTGGTCTCTGTCCTAGCTGTGAGGAGGGGGGGAGGGGGTAGAAGACCTCCCAAACCATCGTAAGGTATACGTAAGGTAAGGTAAGGTGCCAGACCCCCCCAGCTGTGGGGGTAGAAGACCTCCCAAACCATCGTAAGGTATACGTAAGGTAAGGTAAGGTAAGGTACCAGACCCCCCAGCTGTGGGGGTAGAAGACCTCCCAAACCATCGTAAGGTATACGTAAGGTAAGGTAAGGTAAGGTACCAGACCCCCCAGCTGTGGGGGTAGAAGACCTCCCAAACCATCGTAAGGTATACGTAAGGTAAGGTAAGGTGCCAGACCCCCCCAGCTGTGGGGGTAGAAGACCTCCCAAACCATCGTAAGGTATACGTAAGGTAAGGTAAGGTGCCAGACCCCCCCAGCTGTGGGGGTAGAAGACCTCCCAAACCATCGTAAGGTATACGTAAGGTAAGGTAAGGTGCCAGACCCCCCCAGCTGTGGGGGTAGAAGACCTCCCAAACCATCGTAAGGTATACGTAAGGTAAGGTAAGGTAAGGTACCAGACCCCCCAGCTGTGGGGGTAGAAGACCTCCCAAACCATCGTAAGGTATACGTAAGGTAAGGTAAGGTACCAGACCCCCCAGCTGTGGGGGTAGAAGACCTCCCAAACCATCGTAAGGTAAGGTAAGGTACCAGACCCCCCAGCTGTGGGGGTAGAAGACCTCCCAAACCATCGTAAGGTATACGTAAGGTAAGGTAAGGTACCAGACCCCCCAGCTGTGGGGGTAGAAGACCTCCCAAACCATCGTAAACTCGCCTCTGTCGTATTTCCAGTCCCACAGAACAGAGCGCAGCTGGTACATACATACAGTCCAGCTGGTACATGCATACAGTCCAGCTGGTACATACATACAGTCCAGCTGGTACATACATACAGTCCAGCTGGTACATATATACAGTCCAGCTGGTACATACATACAGTCCAGCTGGTACATACATACAGTCCAGCTGATACATACATACAGTCCAGCTGGTACATATATACAGTCCAGCTGGTACATACATACAGTCCAGCTGATACATACATACAGTCCAGCTGGTACATACATACAGTCCAGCTGGTACATATATACAGTCCAGCTGGTACATACATACAGTCCAGCTGGTACATACATACAGTCCAGCTGATACATACATACAGTCCAGCTGGTACATACACACAGTCCAGCTGGTACATATATACAGTCCAGCTGGTACATACATACAGTCCAGCTGGGTAGCTCAAATGTTTCGTGGAAGTTAAAGGTCATTTTTCTTTGACTTTTGTTGTTGAGAAGTTTGGCTGGTTACGTGTTGAAATAAACAACAACAACAACAACAGTTAACACAACACACGATCTATTAACACACACGATCTATTAACACACACGATCTATTAACACACACGATCTATTAACACACACGATCTATTAACACAGACGATCTATTAACACAGACGATCTATTAACACAGACGATCTATTAACACACACGATCTATTAACACACGATCTATTAACACACACGATCTATTAACACACACGATCTATTAACACACACGATCTATTAACACATACGATCTATTAACACAGACGATCTATTAACACACACGATCTATTAACACTGACGATCTATTAACACACACGATCTATTAACACAGACGATCTATTAACACACGATCTATCAACACAGACGATCTATTAACACAGACGATCTATTAACACACACGATCTACTAACACAGACGATCTATTAACACACACGATCTATTAACACACACGATCTATTAACACACACGATCTATTAACACACACGATCTATTAACACACACGATCTATTAACACACACGATCTATTAACACAGACGATCTATTAACACACACGATCTATTAACACTGACGATCTATTAACACACACGATCTATTAACACACACGATCTATTAACACACGATCTATTAACACACACGATCTATTAACACACACGATCTATTAACACACACGATCTATTAACACATACGATCTATTAACACAGACGATCTATTAACACACACGATCTATTAACACTGACGATCTATTAACACACACGATCTATTAACACACACGATCTATATTAACACACACGATCTATTAACACTGACGATCTATTAACACACACGATCTATTAACACAGACGATCTATTAACACAGACGATCTATTAACACACACGATCTATTAACACTGATGATCTATTAACACACACGATCTATTAACACTGACGATCTATTAACACACACGATCTATTAACACACACGATCTATTAACACACACGATCTATTAACACACACGATCTATTAACACACACACGATCTATTAACACTGACGATCTATTAACACACACGATCTATTAACACACACGATCTATTAACACACACGATCTATTAACACACACGATCTATTAACACACACGATCTATTAACACACACGATCTATTAACACACACGATCTATTAACACACACGATCTATTAACACAGACGATCTATTAACACACACGATCTATCAACACAGACGATCTATTAACACAGACGATCTATTAACACAGACGATCTATTAACACAGACGATCTATTAACACATACGATCTATTAACACATACGATCTATTAACACACACGACCTATTAACACACACGATCTATTAACATATACGATCTATTAACACAGATGATCTATTAACACAGACGATCTATTAACACATATGATATATTAACAGAAACGATCTATTAACACACACGATCTATTAACACACACGATCTATTAACACATACGATCTATTAACACAGACGATCTATTAACACAGACGATCTATTAACACACACGATTTATTAACACTGACGATCGATTAACACAGACGATCTATTAACACAGACGATCTATTAACACACACGATCTATTAACACACACGATCTATTAACACACACGATTTATTAACACAGACGATCTATTAACACACACGATCTATTAACACACACGATCTATTAACACATACGATCTATTAACACATACGATCTATTAACACAGACGATCTATTAACACACACGATTTATTAACACGACGATTCTATTAACACAGACGATCTATTACACACACGACTTTATCTATAACACACACGATCTATAACACAGACGATCTATTAACACACGACGATCTATTTACACAGACGATCTTTAACACAGACGATCTATTAACACAGACGATCTATTAACACACACGATCGATTAACACACAAGTTTTATTAACACAGACGATCTATTAACACAGCCGATCTATTAACACACACGATCTATTAACACACGCGATCTATTAACACACACGATCTATTAACACACACGATCTATTAACACACACGATCTATTAACACACACGATCTATTAACACACACGATCTATTAACACATACGACCTATTAACACACACGATCTATTAACACACACGATCTATTAACACACACGATCTATTAACACACACGATCTATTAACACACACGATCTATTAACACAGACGATCTATCAACACACACGATCTATTAACACACACGATCTATTAACACTGACGATCTATTAACACACACGATCTATTAACACAGACGATCTATTAACACAGACGATCTATTAACATAGACGATCTATTAACACACACGATCTATTAACACACACGGTCTATTAACACACACGATCTATTAACACAGACGATCTTTTAACACAGACGAACTATTAACACAGACGATCTATTAACACACACGATCTATTAACACAGACGATCTATTAACACACACGATCTATTAACACACACGATCTATTAACACAGACGATTTATTAACACAAACGATCTATTAACACATACGATCTATTAACACACACGATCTATTAACACAGACGATCTATTAACACACACGATCTATTAACACACACGATCTATTAACACAGACGATCTATTAACACATACGATCTATTAACACAGACGAACTATTAACACAAACGATCTATTAACACAGACGATCTATTAACACAGATGATCTATTAACACACACGATCTATTAACACAGACGATCTATTAACACATACGATCTATTAACACACACGATCTATTAACACAGACGATCTATTAACACACACGATCTATTAACACAGACGATCTATTTACAGAGACGATCTATTTACACACACGATCTATTAACACTGACGATCTATTAACACACACGATCTATTAACACACACGATCTATTAACACGCACGATCTATTAACACACACGATCTATTAACACACACGATCTATTAACACAGACGATCTATTTACAGAGACGATCTATTTACACACACGATCTATTAACACACACGATCTATTAACACACACGATCTATTTACAGAGACGGTCTATTTACACACACGATCTATTTACACTTGTGTAACTGCTGCATTTACACTCCCCCCCCCCCCACACACACACCTCCTCACCCCCACACCTCACCCCTCCACCCACACACCCCCACCCACCTCCTCCCACCCCCCCACCTCTCGTCTACCTATTTACATTTACACTGCCATTACTCAATTATTTACATTTACACTGCCATTACTCAATTATGTACACAGATTTGGACGACATACCTACCCTCCCTACCTACCCCCCACCTCCTGGTGCCAACAGTGGGCACACACCTACCACACCTCTACCACACACCTCTACCACACACACCTACCACACCTGTATCACACCTCTACCACACACACCTATACACACCTCTATCATACACCTACCACACACCTATCACCTCTACCACACACACCTATCACACACCTCTATCATACACCTACCACACACCTATCACCTCTACCACACACCTATCACCTCTACCACACCTGTACCACCACACTCCTATCGCCTCTACCACACCTGTACCACACACCTATCACCTCTACCACACCTGTACCACACTCCTATCACCTCTACCACACCTGTACCACACTCCTATCGCCTCTACCACACCTGTACCACACACCTATCACCTCTACCACACCTGTACCACACTATCACCTCTACCACACCTGTACCACACTCCTATCACCTGTACCACACTCCTATCACCTCTACCACACTCCTATCACCTCTACCACACACACCTATCACACACCTCTATCATACACCTACCACACACCTATCACCTCTACCACACACCTATCACCTCTACCACACCTGTATAACCACACTCCTATCGCCTCTACCACACCTGTACCACACTCCTATCACCTCTACCACACCTGTACCACACTCCTATAGCCTCTACCACACCTGTACCACACACCTATCACCTCTACCACACCTGTACCACACTCCTATCACCTCTACCACACCTGTACCACACTCCTATCGCCTCTACCACACCTGTACCACACACCTATCACCTCTACCACACCTGTACCACACTCCTATCATCTCTACCACACCTGTACCACACTCCTATCGCCTCTACCACACCTGTACCACACACCTATCACCTCTACCACACTTCTACCACACACCTATCACCTCTACCACACCTGTACCACACTCCTATCACCTCTACCACACCTGTACCACACTCCTATCGCCTCTACCACACCTGTACCACACACCTATCACCTCTACCACACCTGTACCACACTATCACCTCTACCACACCTGTACCACACTCCTATCACCTGTACCACACTCCTATCACCTCTACCACACTCCTATCACCTCTACCACACACCTCTATCATACACCTACCACACACCTATCACCTCTACCACACACCTATCACCTCTACCACACCTGTATAACCACACTCCTATCGCCTCTACCACACCTGTACCACACTCCTATCACCTCTACCACACCTGTACCACACTCCTATAGCCTCTACCACACCTGTACCACACACCTATCACCTCTACCACACCTGTACCACACTCCTATCACCTCTACCACACCTGTACCACACTCCTATCGCCTCTACCACACCTGTACCACACACCTATCACCTCTACCACACCTGTACCACACTCCTATCATCTCTACCACACCTGTACCACACTCCTATCGCCTCTACCACACCTGTACCACACACCTATCACCTCTACCACACTTCTACCACACACCTATCACCTCTACCACACCTGTACCACACACCTATCACCTCTACCACACACTTACCACCTCTACCACACACCTACCACCTCTACCACACACCTATCACCTCTACCACACCTCTACCACACACCTATCACCTCTACCACACACCTATCACCTCTACCACACCTCTACCACACACCTATCACCTCTACCACACACCTACCACCTCTACCACACACCTACCACCTCTACCACACACCTACCACCTCTACCACACACCTTTCACCTCTACCACACCTGTACCACACTCATACCACCTCTACCACACACCTACCACCTCTACCACACACCTACCACCTCTACCACACACTTACCACCTCTACCACACACCTATCACCTCTACCACACCTGTACCACACTCATACCACCTCTACCACACACCTGCCACACCTCTACCACACTCCTACCACACATCTACCACACCTCTACCACCTAAGCCCCAGGGACCAAAACAGATGTCACCTGTGATCACAGCTCTGGCCACGTGCGCGAGCGCGCGTCCCAGCACGTGGCACGCGCGTGTCTCCTCCAGTGTGTGTGGCGACCAACCACACCAGCCAGGATGGGGCGTTACCCATCACCACCACCTGACCCATCACCACCACCTGACCCATCACCACCACCACCTGACCCATCACCACCACCTGACCCATCACCACCACCACCTAACCCATCACCACCACCACCTGACCCATCACCACCACCACCTGACCCATCACCACCACCTGACCCATCACCACCACCTGACCCATCACCACCACCTGACCCATCACCACCACCACCTGACCCATCACCACCACCACCTGACCCATCACCACCACCTGACCCATCACCACCACCTGACCCATCACCACCACCACCTGACCCATCACCACCACCTGACCCATCATGACCCATCACCACCACCTGACCCATCACCACCACCTGACCCATCACCACCACCTGACCCAACACCACCACCTGACCCATCACCACCACCTGACCCATCACCACCACCTGACCCATCACCACCACCACCTGACCCATCACCACCACCACCTGACCCATCATGACCCATCACCACCACCTGACCCATCATGACCCATCACCACCACCACCTGACCCATCATGACCCATCACCACCACCTGACCCATCATGACCCATCACCACCACCTGACCCATCACCACCACCTGACCCATCACCACCACCTGACCCATCACCACCACCTGACCCAACACCACCACCTGACCCATCACCACCACCTGACCCATCACCACCACCTGACCCATCACCACCACCTGACCCATCACCACCACCTGACCCATCACCACCACCTGACCCATCACCACCACCTGACCCATCACCACCACCTGACCCATCACCACCACCTGACCCATCACCACCACCTGACCCATCACCACCACCTGACCCATCACCACCACCTGACCCAACACCACCACCTGACCCATCACCACCACCTGACCCATCACCACCACCTGACCCATCACCACCACCTGACCCATCACCACCACCTGACCCAACACCACCACCTGACCCATCACCACCACCTGACCCATCACCACCACCACCTGACCCATCACCACCACCTGACCCATCACCACCACCTGACCCATCACCACCACCTGACCCATCACCACCACCTGACCCATCACCACCACCTGACCCATCACCACCACCTGACCCATCACCACCACCTGACCCATCACCACCACCTGACCCATCACCACCACCTGACCCATCATGACCCATCACCACCACCTGACCCATCACCACCACCTGACCCATCACCACCACCTGACCCATCACCACCACCTGACCCATCACCACCACCTGACCCATCACCACCACCTGACCCATCATGACCACCACCTGACCCATCACCACCACCTGACCCAACACCACCACCTGACCCATCATGACCACCACCTGACCCATCACCACCACCACCTGACCCATCACCACCACCACCTGACCCATCACCACCACCTGACCCATCACCACCACCACCTAACCCATCACCACCACCTGACCCATCATGACCACCACCTGACCCATCACCACCACCTGACCCATCACCACCACCTGACCCATCAGCCACCACCTGACCCATCACCACCACCTGGACCCATCACCACCAACCTGACCCAACACCACACCTGACCATCACCACCACCTGGACCCATCACCACCACCTGGACCCATCACCACCACCTGGACCCATCACCACCACCTGGACCCATCACCACCACCTGAACCCATCACCACCACCTGAACCCATCACCACCACCTGGACCCATCACCACCACCTGACCCATCATGACCCATCACCACACCTGACCATCACCACCACCTGGACCCATCACCACCACCTGGACCCATCACCACCACCTGGACCCATCACCACCACCTGGACCCATCACCACCACCTGGACCCATCACCACCACCTGGACCCATCACCACCACCTGGACCCATCACCACCACACCTGACCATCACCACCACCTGGACCCATCACCACCACCTGGACCCATCACCACCACCTGGACCCATCACCACCACCTGGACCCATCACCACCACCTGGACCCATCACCACCACCTGGACCCATCACCACCACCTGGACCCATCACCACCACACCTGACCATCACCACCACCTGGACCCATCACCACCACCTGGACCCATCACCACCACCTGGACCCATCACCACCACCTGGACCCATCACCACCACCTGGACCCATCACCACCACCTGGACCCATCACCACCAACCTGACCCATCACCACCACCTGGACCCATCACCACCACCTGGACCCATCACCACCACCTGGACCCATCACCACCACCTGGACCCATCACCACCACCTGGACCCATCACCACCACCTGGACCCATCACCACCACCTGGACCCATCACCACCACCTGACCATCATGACCACCACCTGACCCAACACCACCACTGACCCATCACCACACCTGACCATCACCACCACCTGGACCCATCACCACCACCTGGACCCATCACCACCACACTGACCCATCACCACACCTGACCCATCACCACACCTGACCATCACCACCACCTGGACCCATCACCACCACACCTGACCATCACCACCACCTGGACCCATCACCACCACCTGGACCCATCACCACCACCTGGACCCATCACCACCACCTGGACCCATCACCACCACCTGGACCCATCACCACCACACCTGACCCATCATGACCACCACCTGACCCAACACCACACCTGACCCATCACCACACCTGACCCATCACCACACCTGACCATCACCACCACCTTGACCCATCACCACCACCTGGACCCATCACCACCACCTGGACCCATCACCACCACCTGGACCCATCACCACCACACTGACCCATCACCACCACCTGGACCCATCACCACCACCTGGACCCATCACCACCACCTGGACCCATCACCACCACCTGGACCCATCACCACCACCTGGACCCATCACCACCACCTTGACCCATCACCACCACCTGGACCCATCACCACCACCTAACCCATCACCACCACCTGACCCATCACACCACCTGACCATCATGACCACCACCTGACCCATCATGACCCATCACCACCAACCTGACCCAACACCACCACTGACCCATCATGACCCATCACCACCACACCTGACCCATCACCACACCTGACCCATCACCACACCTGACCCATCACCACACCTGACCCATCACCACACCTGACCATCACCACCACCTGGACCCATCACCACCACTGACCCATCATGACCCATCACCACACCTGACCCATCACCACACCTGACCCATCATGACCACCACCTGACCCACACCACCACCTGACCCATCATGACCCATCACCACCAACCTGACCCATCACCACCACTGACCCATCATGACCCATCACCACACCTGACCCATCATGACCACCACCTGACCCATCATGACCACCACCTGACCCAACACCACACCTGACCCATCATGACCACCACCTGACCCTTCACCACCACCTGACCCATCATGACCATCACCACCACTGACCCATCATGACCCATCACCACACCTGACCATCACCACCACACACCTGACCCATCCCAACCCACCCACCCCACCCCACCCCATCCAACCCCCCCCCCCCCCCTTCAATGTACATATGTACGTCTTCAGTGTACATATGTACACCTTCAATGTACATATGTACATCTTCAATGTACATATGTACGTCTTCAATGTACATATATACGTCTTCAAATTACATATGTAAACCTTCAATGTACATATGTACACCTTCAATGTACATATGTACGTCTTCAATGTATACATATATACGTCTTCAAAGTACATATGTACATCTTCAATTCTTCCATGTTCATGTTTTTATTTACAAGTCTTATTTGTATATTTACAAGTGTTATTTCCCTTAAGTGTTTCATTTACTATTCTTGTTTCATTTATCTTCTTTTTGTACTAAGTGTCTTTTACATTTACAACTGTCGTTTACATTGACGTGAGATAAACACATAAACGTCTTGTTTTTCTCTCATTTACAAGTCTTAAATCCCTCCCCCATCTTCATTATCAAACCCCACCCACCCCACCCCCAAACCACCCCATCCAACCCCACCCCACCCCCAACCCACCCCATCCAACCCCACCCCAACCCACCCACCCCACCCCACCATACCCTACCCACCCCACCCACCCTACCCCCAACCCACCCCATCCAACCCCACCCCACCCACCCTACCCACCCCATCCACCCTACCCCCAACCCACCCCATCCAACCCCACCCCACCCCCAACCCACCCCATCCAACCCCACCCCACCCCATCCAACCCCACCACCCCCCAACCCACCCCACCCATCCCAACCCACCCACCCCACCCCACCCTACCCACCCCACCCAACCCCATCCCACCCAACCCCACCCCCAACCCACCCACCCCACCCCACCCACCATACCCAATCCCACCCCACCCCACCCCCACCCAACCCCACCCTACCCCATCCAACCCCACTCCACACCACCCCTACCTCACCCCACACCACCCAACCCCACCCAACCCCACCCCAACCAACCCATCCCCCATTTTCATTTAACATTTTTCTTTTCTTCTCCCAGTTTACAATTTTCTTTTGTGTTGACAGGACTGACCCCAGTTCTGGTGTGTGTTCGGGTGAGCAGATGACCTCACAACCCCCCTCCCCCCACAATCCAACCTCCCCCACCCCCTCAATTATCTCCACCAATTAACACATCTCAAAAAATATATATATATACATCTCATAATTGCAGATCTTAAGCCACACAAGCCGGAACCAGCTCAACAAATTCAATATTTCATGATATTTTTCTTCTTCAACACGGGATGTGGGGTCACAACTTTGAACACGACGGTATACGACCCTTGAACACGACGGTATACGACCTTTGAACACGACGGTATACGACCCTTGAACACGACGGTATACGACCCTTGAACACGACGGTATACGACCTTTGAACACGACGGTATACGACCCTTGAACACGACGGTATACGACCCTTGAACACGACGGTATACGACCCTTGAACACGACGGTATACGACCCTTGAACACGACGGTATGCGATCCTTGAACACGACGGTATACGACCCTTGAACACGACGGTATACGACCCTTGAACACGACGGTATACGACCCTTGAGCACGACGGTATACGACCCTTGAACACGACGGTATACGACCCTTGAACACGACGGTATGCGACCCTTGAACACGACGGTATACGATCCTTGAACACGACGGTATACGACCCTTGAACACGACGGTATACGACCCTTGAACACGACGGTATACGATCCTTGAACACGACGGTATACGACCCTTGAACACGACGGTATACGACCCTTGAACACGACGGTATACGACCCTTGAACACGACGGTATACGACCCTTGAACACGACGGTATACGACCCTTGAACACGACGGTACACGACCCTTAGGTATAATGGCACGGTGTTTAACCTGATTTAAGTACATTAAGTACATTATAAATGTAATTCAAGTTCATTTAAAATCTAATTTTACATTAAGAATTTAAGTATATTAATAAATATAATTGAAGGACACTGTAAATGTAATTTAAGTACACTATAATGTAATCTAAGTACATTTAGAAATGCAATTCGAGTACATTAAAAAATGTAATTTGAGTACATTTAAAATGTAATTCAAGTACATAAAAACGTAATTTAATAAGTACATTTAAGTACATTTAAGTAATTTAAGTACATTTAAAATGTAACTTAGTACATTAAGAATGTAATGTAAGTACATCTAAAAATGTTATCTAATAAGTAAATGTAAAAATGTAATCTAAATACATTTTAAAAAGTAATCTAAGTACATTAAAAATGTAATTCATGTGCATTTACAAATGTAATCTAATAAGTACATTTAGAAATGTAATTCATTAAGTACATCTGAAGAAGTATTAGCAAGACGAACCATGATCATATCGTGTATATCTATGTCTATCTATCTATCTAGATAGATAGATAGGCTGATAGATAGAAAGGTAGATAGTAGATAGATATAGATAGATAGAGAGATAGATAGATAATGGTTAAGGATTAACCTATATTGAAGGATAAGTGATCGAGCAGGCCAGACTAGCCCACAGTCAGGACCTATCCGATCACACCATGACTGCACCAGTTATCACAACACACACACACACACTAAAGTAGATGTATGATAATGTACTACAACAACAACAACAACAACAACTACAGATACATCACGGTAATAATACAGAGAGAGAGAGAGAGAGAGAGAGAGAGAGAGAGAGAGAGAGAGAGAGAGAGAGAGAGAGAGAGAGAGAGAGAGAGAGTTGGTGATGAGGATAAGATGATGAACCACAAGGCACTGGAGAGTCCAATCTGGTTAACACAGGCAGGTTTTCATTATGACCCACACCACTAGTGTCGGCAATTCAGATTCAAAAGTGCCCGGGTTCGAGTCTTACTACTGCAGATTTCACTAATATATATATATGGATTGAATCAAGGCATGTGAAGCGTCTGGGGTAAACCATGGAAAGCTGTGTAGGTATGTATATTTGCGTGTGTGGACGTATGTATATACATGTGTATGGGGGTGGGTTGGGCCATTTCTTTCGTCTGTTTCCTTGCGCTACCTCGCAAACGCGGGAGACAGCGACAAAGCAAAAAAAAAAAAAAAAATATATATATATATATATATATATATATATATATAAATATATATATATATATATATATATATATATATATATATATATATATATATATATATATATATATATATTTATATATATATATATATATATATATATATATATATATATATATATATATATATATATATATTATCCCTGGGGATAGGGGAGAAAGAATACTTGCCACGTATTCCCTGCATGTCGTAGAAGGCGACTAAAAGGGAAGGGAGCGGGGGGCTGGAAATCCTCCCCTTTCTTGTTTTTTTTTTTTAATTTTCCAAAAGAAGGAACAGAGAAGGGGGCCAGGTGAGGATATTCCCTCTAAGGCCCAGTTCTCTGTTCTTAACGCTACCTCGCTAACGCGGGAAATGGCAAATAGTATGAAAAAAAATATATATATAAATATATATATATATATATATATATATATATATATATATATATATATATATATATATATATATATAATACTGAAATACAAGAGGCCACATATTGCCTACATGCGTCATAAACACAGATATGTACGTCCATGTACATATTCAATACATATATATTTTCCACTTCGCCTTTTGGCTCGGCCGAAGCAAATTACCTTGAGACAAAGGCATCAGAATTACATTACATTTTCCATTATCATTGAGAGGCAATGTAATCAGATCCTCTTCCGGGAGAATTTGCATATATTTCTCATTCATGAGAATTTATGAGACACTGGTTTATATATATATATATATATATATATATATATATATATATATATATATATATATATATATGAGTGTGAACGAATGTGGCCTTTGTTGTCTTTTCCTAGCGTTACCTCGCACACATGAGGGGGGAGGGGGATGTTATTCCATGTGTGGCGAGGTGGCGACGGGAATGGATGAAAGGCAGACAGTTTGAATTATGTACATGTGTATATATGTATATGTCTGTGTGTGTATATATATGTATACGTTGAGATGTATAGGTATGTATATGTGCGTGTGTGGACGTGTATGTATATACATGTGTATGTGGGTGGGTTGCGCCATTTCTTTCGTCTGTGTCCTTGCGCTACCTCACTAACGCGAGAAACAGCGACAAAGTATAATAAATAAAATATATATATATATATATATATATATATATATATATATATATATATATATATATATATATATATATATACATATATCACAATGTATTGATCATATCAAATGTACATAACATGAGAAATGTATCATATACATTTTGACTACAATAATGTATGAATACAATTCATCTACTGCGTAAATCCTCATTGTTGTAAATATAAACATTAATCCCCTCTCTACACCTGTACAGACGTTAAATCCCTTCCGTAAATCCTTAACAGTACACACAGACGTTAAATCCCTTCCGTAAATCCTTAGATGGATGTATAGACAACACATCCCTAAATCCTTTAAGAATATTGGCAGATGATAAATCCTTTTCTTAAATCCTTTAATGTACAAATACACAATAAATCCCTTCCCTAAATCCTTAGGAATATATATATATATATATATATATATATATATATATATATATATATATATATATATATATATATATATATATATATATCTTTTTATTCTCCCTAAAATTTAATGATACTCTCACACCCCAACTCTCATTTGCCCTTTTTTTCACCTCTTGCACCTTTCTCTTGACCTCCTGTCTCTTTCTTTTATACATCTCCCACTCATTTGCATTTTTCCCTGCAAAAATCGTCCAAATGCCTCTCTCTTCTCTTTCACTAATAATCTTACTTCTTCATCCCACCACTCACTACCCTTTCTAATCAACCCACGTCCCACTCTTCTCATGCCACAAGCATCTTTTGCGCAATCCATCACTGATTCCCTAAATACATCCCATTCCTCCCCCACTCCCCTTACTTCCATTGTTCTCACCTTTTTCCATTCTGTACTCAGTCTCTCCTGGTACTTCCTCACACAGGTCTCCTTCCCAAGCTCACTTACTCTCACCACCCTCTTCACCCCAACATTCACTCTTCTTTTCTGAAAACCCATACAAATCTTCACCTTAGCCTCCACAAGATAATGATCAGACATCCCTCCAGTTGCACCTCTCAGCACATTAACATCCAAAAGTCTCTCTTTCGCACGCCTGTCAATTAACACGTAATCCAATAACGCTCTCTGGCCATCTCTCCTACTTACATAAGTATACTTATGTATATCTCGCTTTTTAAACCAGGTATTCCCAATCATCAGTCCTTTTTCAGCACATAAATCTACAAGCTCTTCACCATTTCCATTTACAACACTGAACACCCCATGTATACCAATTATTCCCTCAACTGCCACATTACTCACCTTTGCATTCAAATCACCCATCACTATAACCCGGTCTCGTGCATCAAAACCACTAACACACTCATTCAGCTGCTCCCAAAACACTTGCCTCTCATGATCTTTCTTCTCCTGCCTAGGTGCATATGCACCAATAATCACCCACCTCTCTCCATAAAAAAAGATGTTCTGGAAGGAGGTAAATAAAGTGCGTAAGACAAGGGAGCAAATGGGAACTTCAGTGAAGGGGACAAATGGGGAGGTGATAACAAGTAGTGGTGATGTGAGAAGGAGATGGAGTGAGTATTTTGAAGGTTTGTTGAATGTGTTTGATGATAGAGTGGCAGATATAGGGTGTTTTGGTCGAGGTGGTGTGCAAAGTGAGAGGGTTAGGGAAAATGATTTGGTAAACAGAGAAGAGGTAGTAAAAGCTTTGCGGAAGATGAAAGCCGGCAAGGCAGCAGGTTTGGATGGTATTGCAGTGGAATTTATTAAAAAAGGGGATGATTGTATTGTTGACTGGTTGGTAAGGTTATTTAATGTATGTATGACTCATGGTGAGGTGCCTGAGGATTGGCGGAATGCGTGCATAGTGCCATTGTACAAAGGCAAAGGGGATAAGAGTGAGTGCTCAAATTACAGAGGTATAAGTTTGTTGAGTATTCCTGGTAAATTATATGGGAGGGTATTGATTGAGAGGGTGAAGGCATGTACAGAGCATCAGATTGGGGAAGAGCAGTGTGGTTTCAGAAGTGGTAGAGGATGTGTGGATCAGGTGTTTGCTTTGAAGAATGTATGTGAGAAATACTTAGAAAAGCAAATGGATTTGTATGTAGCATTTATGGATCTGGAGAAGGCATATGATAGAGTTGATAGAGATGCTCTGTGGAAGGTATTAAGAATATATGGTGTGGGAGGAAAGTTGTTAGAAGCAGTGAAAAGTTTTTATCGAGGATGTAAGGCATGTGTACGTGTAGGAAGAGAGGAAAGTGATTGGTTCTCAGTGAATGTAGGTTTAAGGCAGGGGTGTGTGATGTCTCCATGGTTGTTTAATTTGTTTATGGATGGGGTTGTTAGGGAGGTGAATGCAAGAGTTTTGGAAAGAGGGGCAAGTATGAAGTCTGTTGGGGATGAGAGAGCTTGGGAAGTGAGTCAGTTGTTGTTCGCTGATGATACAGCGCTGGTGGCTGATTCATGTGAGAAACTGCAGAAGCTGGTGACTGAGTTTGGTGAAGTGTGTGAAGGAAGAAAGTTAAGAGTAAATGTGAATAAGAGCAAGGTTATTAGGTACAGTAGGGTTGAGGGTCAAGTCAATTGGGAGGTGAGTTTGAATGGAGAAAAACTGGAGGAAGTGAAGTGTTTTAGATATCTGGGAGTGGATCTGGCAGCGGATGGAACCATGGAAGCGGAAGTGGATCATAGGGTGGGGGAGGGGGCGAAGATTCTGGGAGCCTTGAAGAATGTGTGGAAGTCGAGAACATTATCTCGGAAAGCAAAAATGGGTATGTTTGAAGGAATAGTGGTTCCAACAATGTTGTATGGTTGCGAGGCGTGGGCTATGGATAGAGTTGTGCGCAGGAGGATGGATGTGCTGGAAATGAGATGTTTGAGGACAATGTGTGGTGTGAGGTGGTTTGATCGAGTAAGTAACGTAAGGGTAAGAGAGATGTGTGGAAATAAAAAGAGCGTGGTTGAGAGAGCAGAAGAGGGTGTTTTGAAATGGTTTGGGCACATGGAGAGAATGAGTGAGGAAAGATTGACCAAGAGGATATATGTGTCGGAGGTGGAGGGAACGAGGAGAAGAGGGAGACCAAATTGGAGGTGGAAAGATGGAGTGAAAAAGATTCTGTGTGATCGGGACCTGAACATGCAGGAGGGTGAAAGGAGGGCAAGGAATAGAGTGAATTGGAGCGATGTGGTATACCGGGGTTGACGTGCTGTCAGTGGATTGAATCAAGGCATGTGAAGCGTCTGGGGTAAACCATGGAAAGCTGTGTAGGTATGCATATTTGCGTGTGTGGACGTATGTATATACATGTGTATGGGGGGGTTGGGCCATTTCTTTCGTCTGTTTCCTTGCGCTACCTCGCAAACGCGGGAGGCAGCGACAAAATATATATATATATATATATATATATATATATATATATATATATATATATATATATATATATATATATATTCTTTCTTTCATACTATTCGCCATTTCCCGCGTCAGCGAGGTAGCGTTAAGAACAGAGAACTGGGCCTCTAAGGAAACATCCAAAAATGTAAACAAATCCCCCCCCCCCCCATGTAAACAGAGAACAGGTTCTGGGTACACCACTGACAACACTGCAGTTCAGCATCATATTATCGAGGTTTGGGACCATATAATGCCATACTGAACCTGCTCATAAGAGTCCAATTCCATTCTGAAGAGCCTCGAATTTCACCACATCATTCAATAACTGGGGTAATTACGGTCAGAATTTGGAGAAGAGAGGGTATAGATAATCAGTAGTTACGTCTTTCAAATCTCGTTCTTGTGTCTATGTATACAAAGGGTCAAAATGTCAACAACTAACTTGTAAACCTTTCAGATGATATTAATGTCCAATTTATAATACAAATACTGTCCAATCTCTACATATTAATGTCCAATCTATATTACAAATACTGTCCAATCTCTACATATTAATGTCCAATCTATAATACAAATACTGTCCAATCTCTACATATCAATGTCCAATGTATAATACTTCTATGGTCCAATCTCTGCATATTAATGTCCAATGTATAATACTTCTATTGTCCAATCTCTACATATCAATGTCCAATTTATAATACTACTACTATCCAATCTCTGCATATCACTGTCTAATCTATAATGCTACTACTGTCCAATCTTTGCATATTAATGTCCAATCTCTACATATTAATGTCCAATCTACAGTCCAATCTCTACATATCTTGCGTGGCGCAATCTATTCCATCTTTTTTTCCTCCTTCACCAAGAGAGAGACGTGGATTTCTGATTTGCATTTGGTCTGCTGGTGGTTGTGTGAGGGTCAACACCAGCTCAGGGTGTGGGTCGTGTTACCGTGTCAGTTCTGTGACTTCATCGTTCCACTGTGTGGTACTTCCTCCTCGTTGCCCGCTCATTGATTTACTGTCCACCATATGTACACAGGGCTCGCTTTCCATAGTGTGTGTGTGTGTGTGTGTGTGTGTGTGTGTGTGTGTGTGTTTTACATCATAAGCTTTGCATGTACATCTGTACAGAGGTCAAAGGTCATCCCTGTACAAAGGTCTGTCTATCAACTAATCTATCTATACATCTATCTATCTATCTATCTATCTATACATCTACCGGACAAAGTTGGAGGCGTTAATCATTCATCACCTGAACGAGGCCATTCGAGGTGGACTGGTTGTTAAGAACACGCACATGACGGAAAGTGTTTCCCATTCTCGTGTCTGGCGTTGCTGACTATAATGATGGGCCGGGCTGTAGAGAGAGAGAGAGAGAGAGAGAGAGAGAGAGAGAGAGAGAGCTGGGTGAACGAGCAGTATTGTGGAGTTTGGCTCGGGCTGTTCCATCAATGTCTGAAGTGGTGGGAAACAAAGAAAGAAAACGGAGTGGGGGCATTTAACAACTGCTGCCGAGGAAGTTAGAATACTGTATTGTGATGGCAACACTGTTATTGTATTGCGTATGCCTATGCTAACAATGCTACTGGTTAGATGAGGTGTTTTCGCTATCAGCTGTTGATATTACTGCTTCTATAAGGCTTTTAGCAGTATTCATGTTTATAGCTATAAGTCTTTTTATCATTATGGGTTGGCATGATTGTCAGTTGGGAACCACATCTTCCAGGATGTTCCAGGTATAGACGACTGATAATATAATGCCTTTCCCTACGTCTGCGTTCCAGCAGGGATTACAACCTCAGAGATGTCAGCAGGTACCAGTACTTAACCTTTTTCCTCATTCCTTTAAATGACAATATCTACTCCTGATCTGTTTACACGAACGCGCCCCCCCTCTCCCTCCCCCTTCCAAAAAAACATGCAAATGAACCTTACGAATTATGTCATATTAATTCGCTTCGTTGCACGCTTGACACGCACAGTGTCACCCGTTTCGTGACAATTTATAAATTTCTCTGGAGTTACGACCCTGAAATCTGACTTGACTTTACGATCGCCACTTAATCTTCATTTACGTCCTATAACCAAAAGACGCAGATGGGTTGCCCACGATATCTTAACTTCAAACAGACCCTATAAATATCCCAAAAACATCACCTTACTCAACGAATATATATATATATATATATATATATATATATATATATATATATATATATATATATATATATATATATATATATATATATATTCCTATGTGTCCACGGGGGAAAATGAAACAGGATAAGTTGCCCAAGTGCACTTTCGTGTCATAATCACATCATCATCAGGGGAGACACAAGAGAGAAATATAACAGTCACTTGATATACAACGAAGAGACGTAGCTAGGACGCCATTTAGATATACCATCAGTTCACTTTATGTAGTGTTGATGTACAGATCAAACCTCCTCCTCCTGACATCTACCATATAAACAGTTTACATAAAAGTCTAATAGACATTCAAGACATCAAAATATCTATCAGTCTCTCCTACATAAACCTGGGCAAGAAGAAGCAAGTCCCCCCCCCACTCAACCCTCCCCCCCTCCAGCTTAGAATAGTTTACATACACGTGACTTAAGAGACACACAACTTTCAACACAAACACTTCAATGTGTATATATACATACGTAGAACCTTCATACCAGAGAGAGAAATGTATATATATACATTTAAGTGTTTCAGACACGGGGGACTTTAATCACTTCTCTTCTCTCTCTTCTTAAATATCTGATAAGAACTTACATTACCATCATAAACACATCAAACACTTAACCCCAAACACATTTGTACGACACTGGACGATTTACAGATTCGAACCGAGCACAGAGAAATGGCTTCTACTTCGCTCACCACTGATGAGAAAATATACATATGTAGTTTGTTTATCAAGTGGGGCCATGTCAACATCCCTGTACGTCTGATCAACACTGCTTTCTTCCCCGCGAGTTATTAGAAACGTTTGGGTTGTTATAACTGTGGGGTCATGGTTGTTATAACTGTGGGGCCATGGTTGTTATAACTGTGGGGCCATGGTTGTTATGATTGTGGGGCCATGGTTGTTATAACTGTGGGGTCATGGTTGTTATAACTGTGGGGCCATGGTTGTTATAACTGTGGGGCCATGGTTGTTATAACTGTGGGGCCATGGTTGTTATGATTGTGGGGCCATGGTTGTTATAACTGTGGGGCCATGGTTGTTATAACTGTGGGGCCATGGTTGTTATGATTGTGGGGCCATGGTTGTTATAACTGTGGGGCCATGGTTGTTATGATTGTGGGGCCATGGTTGTTATAACTGTGGGGTCATGGTTGTTATGATTGTGGGGTAATGGTTGTTATAACTGTGGGGCCATGGTTGTTATAACTGTGGGGCCATGGTTGTTATGATTGTGGGGCCATGGTTGTTATAACTGTGGGGCCATGGTTGTTATAACTGTGGGGCCATGGTTGTTATAACTGTGGGGCCATGGTTGTTATGATTGTGGGGTAATGGTTGTTATAACTGTGGGGCCATGGTTGTTATAACTGTGGGGCCATGGTTGTTATGATTGTGGGGCCATGGTTGTTATAACTGTGGGGCCATGGTTGTTATAACTGTGGGGCCATGGTTGTTATGATTGTGGGGCCATGGTTGTTATAACTGTGGGGCCATGGTTGTTATGATTGTGGGGCCATGGTTGTTATAACTGTGGGGTCATGGTTGTTATGATTGTGGGGTAATGGTTGTTATAACTGTGGGGCCATGGTTGTTATAACTGTGGGGCCATGGTTGTTATGATTGTGGGGCCATGGTTGTTATAACTGTGGGGCCATGGTTGTTATAACTGTGGGGCCATGGTTGTTATAACTGTGGGGCCATGGTTGTTATGATTGTGGGGTAATGGTTGTTATAACTGTGGGGCCATGGTTGTTATAACTGTGGGGCCATGGTTGTTATGATTGTGGGGCCATGGTTGTTATAACTGTGGGGCCATGGTTGTTATAACTGTGGGGCCATGGTTGTTATAACTGTGGGGCCATGGTTGTTATAACTGTGGGGCCATGGTTGTTATAACTGTGGGGCCATGGTTGTTATAACTGTGGGGCCATGGTTGTTATAACTGTGGGGCCATGGTTGTTATAACTGTGGGGCCATGGTTGTTATAACTGTGGGGCCATGGTTGTTATAACTGTGGGGCCATGGTTGTTATAACTGTGGGGCCATGGTTGTTACAACTGTGGGGCCATGGTTGTTATAACTGTGGGGCCATGGTTGTTATAACTGTGGGGCCATGGTTGTTATAACTGTGGGGCCATGGTTGTTACAACTGTGGGGCCATGGTTGTTATAACTGTGGGGCCATGGTTGTTATAACTGTGGGGCCATGGTTGTTATAACTGTGGGGCCATGGTTGTTATAACTGTGGGGCCATGGTTGTTATAACTGTGGGGCCATGGTTGTTATAACTGTGGGGCCATGGTTGTTATAACTGTGGGGCCATGGTTGTTATAACTGTGGGGCCATGGTTGTTATAACTGTGGGGCCATGGTTGTTATAACTGTGGGGCCATGGTTGTTATAACTGTGGGGCCATGGTTGTTATAACTGTGGGGCCATGGTTGTTATAACTGTGGGGCCATGGTTGTTATAACTGTGGGGCCATGGTTGTTATAACTGTGGGGCCATGGTTGTTATAACTGTGGGGCCATGGTTGTTATAACTGTGGGGCCATGGTTGTTATAACTGTGGGGCCATGGTTGTTATAACTGTGGGGCCATGGTTGTTATAACTGTGGGGCCATGGTTGTTATAACTGTGGGGCCATGGTTGTTATAACTGTGGGGCCATGGTTGTTATAACTGTGGGGCCATGGTTGTTAAACTGTGGGGCCATGGTTGTTATAACTGTGGGGCCATGGTTGTTATAACTGTGGGGCCATGGTTGTTATAACTGTGGGGCCATGGTTGTTATAACTGTGGGGCCATGGTTGTTATAACTGTGGGGCCATGGTTGTTATAACTGTGGGGCCATGGTTGTTATAACTGTGGGGCCATGGTTGTTATAACTGTGGGGCCATGGTTGTTATAACTGTGGGGCCATGGTTGTTATAACTGTGGGGCCATGGTTGTTATAACTGTGGGGCCATGGTTGTTATAACTGTGGGGCCATGGTTGTTATAACTGTGGGGCCATGGTTGTTATAACTGTGGGGCCATGGTTGTTATAACTGTGGGGCCATGGTTGTTATAAACTGTGGGGCCATGGTTGTTATAACTGTGGGGCCATGGTTGTTATAACTGTGGGGTAATGGTTGTTATAACTGTGGGGCCATGGTTGTTACAACTGTGGGGCCATGGTTGTTATAACTGTGGGGCCATGGTTGTTATAACTGTGGGGCCATGGTTGTTATAACTGTGGGGGCCATGGTTGTTATAACTGTGGGGCCATGGTTGTTATAACTGTGGGGCCATGGTTGTTATAACTGTGGGGCCATGGTTGTTATAACTGTGGGGCCATGGTTGTTATAACTGTGGGGCCATGGTTGTTATAACTGTGGGGCCATGGTTGTTATAACTGTGGGGCCATGGTTGTTATAACTGTGGGGCCATGGTTGTTATAACTGTGGGGCCATGGTTGTTATAACTGTGGGTCTGTGGGGCCATGGTTGTTATAACTGTGGGGCCATGGTTGTTATAACTGTGGGGCCATGGTTGTTATAACTGTGGGGCCATGGTTGTTATAACTGTGGGGCCATGGTTGTTATAACTGTGGGGCCATGGTTGTTATAACTGTGGGGCCATGGTTGTTATAACTGTGGGGCCATGGTTGTTACAACTGTGGGGTCATGGTTGTTACAACTGTGGGGCCATGGTTGTTATAACTGTGGGGCCATGGTTGTTATAACTGTGGGGCCATGGTTGTTATAACTGTGGGGCCATGGTTGTTATAACTGTGGGGCCATGGTTGTTATAACTGTGGGGCCATGGTTGTTATAACTGTGGGGCCATGGTTGTTATAACTGTGGGGCCATGGTTGTTATAACTGTGGGGCCATGGTTGTTATAACTGTGGGGCCATGGTTGTTATAACTGTGGGGCCATGGTTGTTACAACTGTGGGGCCATGGTTGTTATAACTGTGGGGCCATGGTTGTTATAACTGTGGGGCCATGGTTGTTATAACTGTGGGGCCATGGTTGTTATAACTGTGGGGTCATGGTTGTTACAACTGTGGGGCCATGGTTGTTATAACTGTGGGGCCATGGTTGTTATAACTGTGGGGCCATGGTTGTTATAACTGTGGTTGGGGTGATTAGATCTATATTCTCCCCAGTACTGAATGCTAGTCTCCCCATACATGTTCATTGCACTGTGGATTATGAATGCTTTCCTTGATCTCCCCATCTCCCCATCATGATTGCATTCTGACATCTTCTCCCCACACATCCCCCCTCAATATCCACCTCTCCCCTCACCCCCGGTGCACCTTACCTCTCCCCTCTACACCCTCACCTCTCTCCTCTCCCCTCCCCTCTTCACCCACATACCGTCATTCTCCCCACTGAACTCCACCCACCTGACCAGACCAGACCTTCAGACGTTTACCCTCCCCTCCCCCCTCCCCTCCTCGTTACCCTCCCCTCCCCCTCCCCTCCTCGTTACCCTCCCCTCCTCGTTACCCTCCCCTCCCCTCCTCGTTACCCTCCCCTCTCCCTCCCCTCCTCGTTACCCTCCCGTCCTCGTTACCCTCCCCTCCTCGTTACCCTCCCCTCCTCGTTACCCTCCCCTCCCCCCTCCCCTCCTCGTTACCCTCCCCTCCCCCCTCCCCT